>NC_069503.1:173985939-174135939 GCF_027579735.1 Bombina bombina | reverse complement strand
TTATACAGTTATAGAAGAGTTGAAAAGTAAATACTCCTTCCTGTTGATATGGCCAAATACCTTGCATTCATTCTTATAGTCCTATGTGGAATGTAATATCTGAAATATATACCTATCATGACTAATACCTATCATGACTAATGCACTCCTTTTTGTCAAGATTATTATTCAATATTTAGAATAATTAGATAAATGTATCTTTAGGATATTTATGCACTGATGTATATACAACATATATGTGATTGCCATGATATAGAGGTGATTAATACATTTTAATTGACATCATATGAACAGACACAGACTCTCCCTGGGACCAATGCACAATGCACTTTTAAAATGTTTCAATAACTCCATGTTAAAGACAATACTTCATATCTCTTGAAGTATGTAATATTAAGCACTTATGTATTTTGGTTAATAGTCTAAATATTGCAAATGTATTATCTGCTTTAGCAGACATGACATTACATATATTTTATAAATATTAGTACTATGACACATTATAACTTTAATGTGTCATCGTTTTGTATTGAATAAATATGATTTTCACATTGAAAATTACATTTGAATGAGGGTAAATCTGTAATAATAAAACTCATCTTCATGATAAACAACTTATTTCCTTTGAATTATTTTTCTATATGTATTGAGATTATATATAGCATCCCTGGGCAAAGGTTTCATTTTGAATAGGTAGATATTTTATTTATTTTTATAATATTTTACCAGGAAAGATACATTGAGATTTCTATGGTTTTCAAGTATGTCCTGGGTCCACAAAACATTGCATTGATACAATGGGTACAATAAAATAAAAAAAAATAATAATACACCATATATGCACAAAAATTTAACATAGAACCGGTAGGAAATATATAATCAACAATGACAGGTGCATTCTGTTTTGAGATATGTAGAGAGGGATCTCTTAAAGGATATTAGGCATGGGGAAGGTTTGAAAGTGTGCGGGAGGTCGTTCCATAATTGTGGTGCTTGCATATATTTTTATATGCACATACATATTGAAATTTCTATGACAACATGGGTGCAAATATTCCTATACATAGGACCAATAAATGTAGCATATATAATGTTATTTGTACATTGAAACACTCATAATTTTTTTGTGATTTGCTATTTCAATGAGAAACAGGCCTCAAAAAGCTCTTTTTTCCTCCTTTACACCTAGTTGAGCTGGGGGTAATATTTCTCAATGTATCGACAGCCTCCGACAGTGTATTAACGGTTAGCGCTTTCAATGGAAACCTGGTATAATTTATCGATTAACGGCTTCTATTACTTTCTATGGGACGCGAAAATCTTTTCGGCAGCCGAAGTCCGGCAGCCGATATTGAGGTATAACGCGCCATTGGAAACAGTCGTTAAACGCTATTGCTTTCGACAGCATATTTAACGGTTTGCGAGTGCACGCAAACTGAATTACGACTCAATGGAAGCGAGGCCTTAGTCAGACTACCTGAAATTAAAGGAAAGCAAAACAGCTCTGGGGGTAGATACAGAGCATACAGACGCTTTAAGAACCATGTCTGATACTACCTCACAATATGCTTAGTCTGTGGGGGATATTTGTGACTCAGGGAAGATGATTTAACCTGATTCTGATATTTCTACATTTAAAATTTATGCTTGAGAACCTCCACTTGTTGCTCAGGGAGGCTTTAGCTGCTCTGAATGAATGTGTACAATCGCAGTGCCAGAGAAATTGTGTAGACTGGATAAATAATATGCAGTGCCGGTGTGTACTTATGTTTTTCCAATACCTAAAGAGGTTTACTAAAATTTTTCATAAGGAATGGGATAGACCAGGTGTGCCGTTCTCTTCCCCTCCTATTTTTTAGAAGAATGTTTTCTAATAGTTGCCACCACACGGGACTTATGGCAGACAGTTCCTAAGGTGGAGAGAAGAGTTTCTACTCTAGCTAAGCGTACCACTACCTCTGGCGAGGACTGTTGTGCTTTTTTAGATCCAATGGATAAAAAATGTTTATTCAACAAGGTTTTATCCTGCAGCCCCTTGCACGCATTGCTCCTGTCACTGCTGCTGCGGCGTTCTGGTTTGAGTCTCTTGATGAGGCTTTACAGGCTCCATTGGATGAATATATTTGACAAGCTTAGAGCACTTAAGCTAGCCAATTCCTTTGTTTTCTGATGCCTTTGTTCCTTTGACTAGACTAACGGCTAAGAATTCTGTTTTTTACTATACTGGCGCGCAGAGCGCTATGGCTTATATCATGGTCAGCTGTCGTGACTTTAATAAATAAGCTACTTAACTTCCCTTCAAGGGGCAGACCCTATTCAGGCCTAGTTTGAAGGAGATTATTACTTATATCACTGGAGGAAAAGATCATGCCCTTCCTCAGGACAGGTCCAAATCAAGGGACAAAAAAGGCCTAATTTTCGTGCCTTTCGAAAATTCAAGGCAGGTGTGGCATCAACTTCCTCTAAGGCAAAATAAGAGGGAACTTTTGCTCAGTCCAAGGCGGTCTGGAGACAACCGGACCTGGAACAAAGATAAGCAGGTCAAGGAGCCTGCTGCTGCCTCTAAAACAGCATGAGGAACGGACCCCTATCTGGTAACGGATCCTATAGGGGGCAGACTTCATTCTTCGCCCAGGCGTGGGCAAGAGATGCCCAGGATCCCTGGGCATTGGAAATTATACCCCAGAGATATCTTCTGGATTTCAAAGCTTCCCCCCCCCCCCAAAAAGGGGAGTTTTTGCCTTTCACATTTATCTGCAAGCCAGATAAAGAAAGAGACATTCTTGCATTGTGTACGTGACCCATTCAGTTCCAATAGAGGAACAGGGACACAGTTTTCCTCAAATCGGTTTGTGGTTCCCAAGGAAAGGAAACCTTCAGACCTATTTTGGATCTAAAAGATCTTAAACAAATTCTTTAGAATTCTATCATTTAAGATGGAAACTATTCGTACCATCTTAACTATGATCCAGGAGAGTCAATAGAGGACTACAATGGATTTGAAGGATGCTTATCCTCACATTACGATGCATAAAGATCACCATCGGTTTTTCAGGTTTGCCTTTCTAGACAGGCATTACCAGTTTGTAGCTCTTTCCTTTGGGTTAACTACAGCCCCTAGAATCTTTATGGAGGTTCTGGGGTCACTTTGGCGGTCCTTAGGCCGCGGGGCATAGAAGTGGCCCCTTATTTAGACAACATCCTGATACAGGCGTCAAACATCCAAGTTGCCAAGTCTCATACGGACGTAGTACTGGCATTTCTGAGATCGCATGGGTGGAAAGTGAACAAGGAAAGAGTTCTCTATCCCCAATATCAAGGGTTTCCCTCCTAGGGATTCTGATAGATTTTGTAGAAATTAAAATTTACCTGACGGAGTCCAGGTTGTCAAAGTTTCTAAATTTATGCCGTGTTCTTCATTCCATCCGCGCCCTTTGGTGGCTCAGTACATGAATGTAATCGGCTTAATGGTAGCGGCAAGGGACATAGTACCGTTTGCACGCCTACATTTCAGACCACTGCAACTATGCATGCTCAGCCAGAGGAACGGGGATTACACAGATTTGTTCTCCTGTTAAATCCGGACCAAGAAACCAGAGATTCTCTTCTCTGGTGACTATCTCGGGTCCATCTGTCCAAGGGTATGACCTTCCGCAGGTCAGATGGGACAATTGTTACAACAGATGCCAGCCTTTTAGGTTGGGATACAGTCTGGAACTCCCTGAAGGCTCAGGGATAGTGGACTCAGGAGGAGACCCTCCTTCTAATGAATATTCTGGAACTGGGAGCGATATTCCATGCTTTTCAGACTTGGCCTCAGTTAGCAACTCTGAGGTACATCATATTTCAGTCGGACAATATCACGACTGTGGCTTACATCAACCATCAAGGGGGAACAGAAGTTCCCTAGCAATGTTAGAAGTCTTAAAATAATTCACTGGACAGAGACTCACTCTTGTCTAAAAGCTATCCCTATCCCAGGTGTTGAGAACTGGGAGGCAGATTTTCTAAGTCGTCAGACTTTTCATTCGGGGGAGTGGGAATTCCCTCCGGAGGGGTTTGCACAAGATCAAGCAGGAGAGTGCTTTGGTGCTTTTGACAGCGCCTGCGTGGCCACGCAGGACCTGGTATTCAGATCTGGTGGACATGTCATCCTTTCCACCACGGTCTCTGCTTCTGAGACAGGACCCTCTACCTCAGGGTCTTTTCAACCATCTAAATATAACTAATCTGAGATGGACTGCCTGGAGACAGAACGCTTGATGTTATCAAAGCATGGCTTCTCCGAGTCAGTAATTGATACCTTAATACAGGCATAAAAGCCTGTCTCTAGGAAAATTTAACATAAGATATGGTGTAAATATCTTATTGTTATGAATCCAAGGGTTACTCATGGAGTAAAGTCTGGATTCCCAGGATATTATCTTTTCTCCAAGATGATTTTGAGAAAAGGGTTGTCAGCTAGTTCTTTAAAAGGACAGATTTCTACTCTGTCTATTCTTTTGCACAAGCGTCTGGCAGGTATTCTAGACGTTCAGGCATTTGGTCAGGCTTTGGTTAGAACCAAGCCTGTGGTTAAAAATGTTGCTCCGCCATGGAGCTTAAAGCTGGTTCTTAAGGTTCTTCAAGGAGTTCCATTTGAACCTTTTCATTCCATAGATATCAAACTTCTATCTTGGAAAGTTCCTTTTTGGTAGCTATTTCCTCGGCTCATAGAGTCTCCGAGTTATCTGCGTTGCAATGTGATTCTCCTTATCTGGTTCTCCGTACGGATAAGGTAGTCCTGTGTACCAACCTGGGTTTTTACCTAAGGTGGTATCTAACAAGAATATCACTCAAGAGATTGTTGTTCCATTCTTGTATCCTAATCCTTCTTCAAAGAAGGAACGTCTATTACACAATTTGGACGTGGTTCGTGTTTTAAAGTTTTACTTACAAGCTACTACAGATTTTCATCAAACATTCACCTTGTTTGTTGTCTATTCTGGACAGAGGAGAGGTCAAAGGACTTCAGCAACCTCTCTGTCTTTTTGGTTAAAAAGCATAATTCATTTAGCTTATGAGACTGCTGGACAGCAGCCTACTGAAGGGATTACAGCTCATTCTACTAGAGCTGTGGTTTTCACTTGGGCCTTTTTTAAATGTGGCTTCTGTTGAACAGATTACAAGACGGAGTCTTGGTCTGCGTTTCATACTTTTTCAAATTTAACAAATTTGATACCTTGCTTCTTCGGAGGCTATTTTTGGGAGAAAGGGTTTTTTACAGGCAGTGGTAACTTCCGTTTAAGTACCTGCCTTGTCCCTCCCATCATCCGTGTACTTTAGCTTTGGTATTGGTATCCCATAAGTAATGGATGATCCGTGGACTGGATACACTTAACAAGAGAAAACATAATTTATGCTTACCTGATAAATTTATTTCTCTTGTAGTGTATCCAGTCCACGGCCCGCCCTGTCACTTTAAGGCAGGTAATTTTTCCATTAAACTACAGTCACCACTGCACCCTATGGTTTTCCTTTCTCTGCATGTTTTCGGTCGAATGACTGGTAATGGCAGTTAGGGGAGGAGCTATATAGCAGCTTTGCTGTGGGTGGACTCTTGCAGCTTCCTGTTGGGAAGGAGAATATATCCCATAAGTAATGGATGATCTGTGGACTGGATACACTACAAGAGAAATAAATTTATCAGGTAAGCATAAATTATGTTTTTTGCTTTGGCCCCTATTTTAGCCCAACCAGGCTTGTCTAAACTATTCTCTTTGGAGGTGGATGCTTCTGAGATGGCTATTGGAGCAGTATTGTCACAGACGACGGGGTGAAAGAAGTGCTACATATAGACGCCTTTTTATCTAGGAAACTGTCTCCTACTAAACAAAACTATGATGTTGAACAGGGTGCAATGATGCCACTTACCTTCGCAACCCTATTTTTACGCTTGGTTTGAAAATGTCTAAATTAATATACTACAAGATAGATGCAATATTTGGCAAAGTGAGTTAAATGTGTGTGTACTTTATACCTGATAGTAGTCAAACTTACAGTGTTGTAAAAGGTGATAACACACACTCTAATACAATACACACATCACACATACTCTCATACAACACACACACACACTCTCATACAACACATCATACAACACACATACACACCACACACATGCTCATGCAACCCACAAATACACCGCACACACTCTCATACAACACACACACCACACACACTCTTATACAACACACACAACACACACTCTCATACAACACACATACACACCACACACACACTCATACATCACACACACACAACACACACACTCTCATACAACACACACAACACACACACTCTCATACATCACACACACAACACACACACTCTCATACAACACACACACACAACACACACACTCTTATTCAACACACACACACAACACACACACTCAAATACAACACAACACACACATTCAAATACAACACACACACTCTCCTACAAGACACATGCAAGTCGTGACCCATTAAACATGATATTGCAATCAATTAATAAGTTTAAACCCGTGGTTTGAAAAACCTTGATGTAGCGGACAGGGAGCTGTTGGTAATTAAGGATGCTCTAGCGGAATGGAGGCATTTGCTGTAGGGGGCATTACATCTGGTGACTGTTTACACTGACCATGGAAACTGAAACTTGAATATTTGAGATCTGTGAAACTTTAAATCCCAGGCAAGCTTGTTGGGTTTGTTTTTTTGGATTACATTTTGTTCTTGCTCAAGAAATAGCAAGGCAGATGCTTCGTCTAGAATGTTTTAAAATAATTCTGTATCTGATAGTTGTTGTGAAACTATTCTTGCGCCAACTAATATCATTGCAGTAACTGTTTCTGCTATGGATAAATTGTGTAGTGCTGATCCTTTTTCTCATCCTCCTGAATATTTTAAATCTTTAATTGATGGTTTTGCTTTGTTTAATGATAGGGTGGTAGCTCCCCCACATCTTTAGTCATCTTGAAAAAGGCCCACGCCAGGACCGAAACGTGTTGAAGAAGGCACTGTTCTATTTTCCTATACGGTGAGCTCTATTTCAATCACATGTCATTTGAATTTTTAGCGTTATTGCACTATTTTGTGTATTTTCTTTTTCCATAGGTATTCTATTTTGGATTTTTTTCACTTTTTAGATTCTTATTTTTATATATTTTGTATTCTCATCCATCATTTTTTACCACTAAAAGAAATTATATTTGAAAAATTCACACACCCCGAGGGACATATTTTCACCATCTGGCACAAATTTCTATTTACTTCCATTTGAACACTATCTATCTGTACACCTCTGGGACATATCACAGTCACTCCATCAAATTATTTTTTCTGAACTTTATTATTTTTTTCTGAACTGTGTTTGTTGGACATATTTGGGACTTTTTTATTTGGATTTCATATCACTATCTGAACAGTTAGACCACCAACTGTATGTCTAACTCAGTAGGATCCTTCAGTTCTCTTTTTCAACATCATTGTTTTTAATATAGTTTTTTTTATATATTGCTATTTTTATAGGCTACCCTATTTTGTTGTTCACATTTTTTTAACCTAACTTGATGTTTATATAAATGTTATATGTTATATTTTATATATTGTATACCGCTATAATATTATTAAATTTTCTATTATCGTTCTCACTTAGGCCCATTTGTGGCGCTCCCTTTTTTCTATATACAATTTTAAGCAACTTTCCAATGTTCTTCTATTTTTTAATTTGCTTAATTTTCTTAGTATCCTTTGTTGAAAAGCATACCTGTATATGTTGAGGGGAAGCAATGCACTACTGGTATCTTGCTGTTGATTGGTGAATACACACATATATCTTGTCATTGTCTCACTAGATGTGTTCAGCTAGTGCCCAGCAGTGCATTGCTGCTCCTTTAACAAAGGAACAAATGATACCAAGAGAATTCTGCAAATTTGATGATATAAGTAAATTGAAAAGTTGTTTGAAATTGTATGTTCTATCTGAATCATGAAATCAAAAGGTGTGTTTAATGTCCCTTTAAGACTTCTTGACCCCCTTACTCCAGCCCATAGAGACTATCTACCAGTCTACCTGATTTTTTTGTATAAAAGATAAACTTACCCCCTGTCACTTTAAGACTACCTAGCCCCTGCCTCTTTAATCCTTTTCCTGTCCCTTTAAGGCTATCTGGTCCCTTAACCCACTGCCCCTTTAAGACTATTTGCACCCCTGCCCCTTTAAGACTATCTACCAGTGTATCCCCTGCCTGTGAAAGACAACCTGACTCTCTGCCCCTTTAAAGGGGCATTAAACACTTTGAGATGGTAATATAAAATGATAAATTGTATATAATAAAACAACTCTGCAATATACTTTAATTATTTATTTTGTCCTCTTTGCCTGTAATTCCATTCTGAAATTGTGAGCTTTTCAGTTCCTGTTAGAAATGGAAGTGCAGAACACTGTTAAATCCAGCACAACCATTGGCGGAACACTCTAGTAACCTATTTATAACTGACCCTAATTGGCCACAGCAGAGAAGGTAACCTAAGTTACAACATGGCAGCTCCCAGTGTTTTATAGACACTAAAACTTTACACTTATTTTGTCAATTTTTAGACAACTAATGAAACTTTAGAAAATACATCTACATGTTAGTCATGGACTAATCTTTTCTTTGAATGCATCATTCTATCTATCATGTATTTAGTGTTTAATGTCCCTTTAAGGCTATAAACCTCTTCCCTTTAAGAATATCTACCCCCTGTCCTTTTAAGACTATCTACTCCCGACTCTTGCCCTTATAAGATTACCTGAGACACTAACCTTTGCTCCTTTAAGACTATCTTCACCCTACCACTTTAACACTTCAAGTCTACCCCATGCCCTTTTCAAACCTTTCAGGGAATCCTCACTTGGTCAGCACAGGATTTCCCCTCCTCCTGCTCTTGTATCAGTTATTGGTCTGGATGAATAAAACGTAAAAAATATATTGAATTCTCGCATTTCCAGAGATGATTCATGGGAGCCTGAAAATAACATTTATAAGCTCTCTGTTTGCAGAACGATGCTGCTTGTGTATTGAGTTTTACTTTGGTATTAAGATTTATAAATTTACAGTTACTTTCTAGTACTTCTAGTACTTATTTGTTCTTTAACTTTGTAAGTGCTGAATAAAATACTAGAGAGAGTTCACCTACTAAGTTTAGTCTCATTGCTCTCTTACCCCTAGCCTCTGCTTGATTACTATAGATGTTTCATGAACCTCTGAATGCGGAAGAAGGTGGTGCTTCATACCGCTCGGCTACTTTCATCGCCAAATTCATTCTTGTGCAACAGCATCATGCTAAAATATGTTGTATAAGAATGAAAATTGGCAATGAAAATAGCAGAGCGGCACAAAGGTACCTCTGAATACACATCTGTATTTGTTACTGTGTTTAATTTGATGTGTCCCGGTAAGGGTTTCTGGTGAGTTGGGCCTCTCAGTCATTGATTGCAGCTTGTTTAATTCCGTAACAACAGAATTCCACCTAAAACTGGTAACACGGGCCCTGCCAGGAAAATTATTTGCTGTTTGTTACAAGAACATAGGTTACAACCAGTGGTGGGTTGGGATTTTCAAGGTTGTTGGGGCATAAAAACTCACCTCTGATAACTCCCCAAACTACATCCCTTTGGCCCACACCCAGACAAAAAAAAGAGAAGGTGGGGGAGCGCACAAGAAGCAAGAACCCTTATAGTGTAGTATTTATTCCCAGGGGAGAAGCTACATCAATGTCAAAATATTATATACATGTGTGTGTATTTGGATAAACGTTTATTAGTTATTTCAGACATTTAACTACATGTCTACACAGTGAAAAGCTGATATATGTAGCCTTTTATTTCAGTTTAGTCAATCAATACTCCCCTACAAGGAAGAAGAGTTATAGAAAATATTTGACTAAAATTTTTTACAGACGAGCTCACTTGCATCCAAGGCTCTATAACTGCCAGAGGATTACTAGTCAATAGAAAAGACATGTCCAATTAATTTCGTCCGAATTAAGTTTTCGGCCGTATTTTGGCTGATTCGAAGATTTGGATCAATCCAAATTTCCAAATCAGCAACATAATGAAAATACCGAAAACTAAAAAATTAGTTGCCAAATTTTCGGAACCATCAGATCCATTCTTATTCATTCTAAGCTAAACCACCATCCTCCACATCATCAACACTAAATAAATCTATTAATCTTTAAACCGCTTTCCCCCCACATAGCCAACACTAAATCAAGCTATAAACGTATTAAACTCTAAACCGCCGCCCCCTCACACCGCAACGACCTGAATTAAACTATTAACCCCTAAACCTAATACCCCCTAACTTTTTCATAATTAAAATACACCTAAATTAAAGTTACAATATTACTAACTACAAAGTTAAAATAAATACAAACTTACCGCCATCCCCCAACATCGCCAACACTAAATAAACTTATTAACCCCTAAACTGCCATCCCCCCACATCACAACTACCTAAATTAAACTATTAACCCCTAAGCCTAACACCCCCTAACTTTATCATACATAAAATACACCTAAATTAAAGTTACAATATTTCTAACTACCTAGTAAAAATAAATACAAACTTATTTGTGAAACAAAAATAAAACCTAAGCTTAAACTAAAAAAAAAACTAACATTACTTCATGGCAGATGCGGAGCAGTCGGTGGATGCGCAGAGGCGGAGGTTTGTTGGTGACATGGAGGTCCTCTTCATGCGATCGTCCACCGCACACAGAAGAATTAATGCAAGGTACCCCTATTATATGGGGGTACCCTTGCATTCCTTTTGGCTGAAAATTTCAAATCAGTCAATAGGATGTAAGCAGCTCTCATCCTATTGGCTGATTTGAATTTGTCAGCCAATATAAATGCAAGGGTGCCCCCATATAAAAGGGGTGCCATGCATTTAATCTTCAGTGTGAGGCTGACGGTCGCATGAAGAGGACCTCCGTTTCGCCGATGGACCTCTGCCTCTGCGCATCCACCGTCCACTCCGCATCCGTCATGAAGATAGAAGATGGACCTGCGATGGGTGAAGATGGAGCCGTCTGGATATAGATACTTCACCGGACTTCAGCAATGGTGAGTGCTAATTTTGGCGTAAGTGTTAGGTTCTTTTTTTATTTTTGGGTTTTTTTTTTTTTTAAAGATTAGGGCTTTTTTATTTGTTATGGTCTTAAAAAGAGCTGAATGTCCATTTAAGGACAATGCCCATACAAATGCCATTTTCGGGGGAATGGGTAGATTAGGCTTTTTTTTAGTTAGGTTTTTTTATTTTGGGCGGTTCGGGGGTATTTGGTTTATTTTCTTGGCAAAAGAGCTGTTAACGTTAGGGTATTGCCCTAAGAAAGGCCCTTTTAAGGGCTATTGGTAGTTTATTTATAGATTAGGTTTTTTTTATTTTGGGGTGGGGGGGTTAATGGGGGTATTAGAATATGAATAATTTTTACTATTTTGGATAATTTCATTTGTTATTTTTTTAAATGATAGGTTTTTTTATTTTTTGTAATGTTAGGTTTTATTATTTTTAGTAATGTTAGTTTTTTTTTAGTTTTTTTATTATTTTTTTATTTTAAACAAGTAATGTTAGGTTTTCTTGTTGTTTCACAGATAAGTTTGTATTTATTTTAACTATGTAGTTAGTAATATTGTAACTTGTAACTAATGTAGGTGTATTTCAATTATGTTAAAGTTAGGGGTGTTTGGTTTAGGGGTTAGTAGTTTAATTTAGGTAGTTTCGATGTAGGGGGGCGGCGGTTTAGAAGTTAATAAGTGTATTTAGTGTTCGCGATGTGGGGGGACAGCAGTTTAGAGGTTAATAGGTTTATTTAGGGTTGCCGATGTATGGGGCGGTGGTTTAGAGGTTAATAGCTTTATTTAGTGTAGGCAATGTGGGGTGACGACGGTTTAGATAGAATATATGAATAACGAATGGATCCGAAAAACAATTAAATGAATATGCTGAAACTAAATTATTTATTTAACTTAATGTAACGAATATGCCGAAACAAAATTATTTATTTAATTAATGAAAATGGTGTGCACATGTCTAATCTATACATATGTATACCATACTTTGAATATTTAATATTTTTTAAAGAAAAGGCTATATTCTGTCTCTCCCCTTTCTTTATCTATCCTTCTCTATTCCCTTTTCTGTCTTTACCTTTGTCCCTTTCTCTCCCTTTTTTTTTTGACTTAAGTTTCGCTAAGCCAACAGGCACAAATTTAGATTGCTTCGCAGCCGTACGTATTTACTTTCAACTTGTAATACATGCGCAAGTTAGCGTGCCACTTGTAATCTAGCCCATGATGGCAACTTTTGGTGCCTTCATCAATCTACACAAATAAAATCTAGTAGGGCTTCTGCAGCACCAAAATCAGGAATCCAGTCCACTGTTAAACCATTTTTTAACCATTTTAAAATATTGTATTAATTCAGGGGCATCTCAAACATACCATAGTCTTCTTTTTGAACAAGATATTGGAAATTAATTTTGCAGCCAGTGGCGGCTGGTGAATGGTGCACAAGACCCCGCCCCTTTTGAGAAAGCCCCACCCATTTGAACCAAAGTAGCTTCTGGTGTAAAATGAACAAGATGAATAGTTGATTTATTGTTTGCCTGTTTTCAAACATACGGGTGCATTATATAATTTTTATATAAGCTGCTACACCTATCAATATATATATATTTTTTATGGGCATTTTTTTTTTTTAAAGTTCATTGAATTAAACTTTTTTTTTTTATTGATTTTACTGTGCTGAATAAAGCAGCTTTTTATTTGGGAGTTGTCATTAGCCATTGAGCAATGGAATCCCAGTACCCAGAATTAGCTTCACTGTGCATTTAAACAGCTTGTACTCAAATAGGTTTTTTACATAAAAAAGTTCAACAGTAGCACTTTCATATTCATTATCGAATCACTTAATAATAAAGTAAATATTTCAACTTTAAATCAATAACAGGTAAGTGCTTCACATGTTATAGTCTACACTACAGGGTGCAAAATGCAGCTCCATTTCCAAGCCAGCCACACATATGTATTATTACCAAGCAAGGTTTCCTGTCCCTTTTTAAAAAACAATTACCGGAGGATAATAAAGAATAAATTGCCGGAGTATGACATTGTTTCACTAACTACCAGATGGATTTACATACCAAAGAAAGCATTTAAAAATAACTCTTTACTTTATTGATATACAAATCTGTATTTACTGTTAATGACGCTGATCCTTCTCCTTGGACCTGGTCTGATGTGGAAGTCGAGCTTGCTTTCCCCCACTTGCAGCCATGGTGATGTTTGATGCCGCCACAGCGGCATCGCTGTTTGATTCCCCCGTCAGTGCCCCAGTTTATGACCTGGATGAAGATCCACTTGTACCAGCATTCTCTTTGTGCGTTCTCCTGCATCAGGATCCCTTGCCAATATGCCGGTATCTCGCTGTGGGGTCACGTGTCCAACGATACACATGACCAGTTTGGTAGTCTTCCTCATCCCCAAGCAATTTACTGCACTTGCATTGTTCCAGTACTTTGCGAGATTCATCAATCATATTCTTTGTGTCATTTAACACTTTTGTAAGTGTTTTTCTTACACTCAAGTAAGTCTTTTTCAATACTTTTCAGGTATTTTTCTTGCATCTCCATTTCCAGTTGTAAACACTCCACAGTGAGTGTAATGATATCTAGCGAACATTTATTTAGTATTCGCACAAACTTTTCACAATACATTTTGTTATCCAACATAAAAGTGTGATGGGTTGTCACCCTGAGACCACGGGGAATCAATTTTACCCTGTTATATTCTGCCAGGGTCATGGCGTGTAATTCAAATGTCAAATACTTTTTAGACAGTCTCTCAAATGCCTTACTTGAAACCTCTGCAGGAGGTATTTTAAGGAAGTCTCTTGACCCACGGACCAAAGTAGTAATCCTGGCTGCTTCCAATTCACTGTAGCCATACACATTGGTGTCCTTATCCAGGGTGATATTTTCCATGTCACAGGTTGCAAAATGACCAAACAGTCAAATATAGAATCAATCAGTGAAAAGTCCAGCAGATCTGTAACTGTGTATTCCGTAGGGAGACTGCAAAGCCCTCAACGTAATTAACAGTATGCAGTCCAGGGCTAAGGTTACAGTGTGTATAAATAGTAATGTGCCTGGTTAGAATAGTCTCACAATGTTGCTGTAATTGAAACACTATATCTGAAGGATGGATATGCAAAAAAATCTCAAGCGACTCAGTATAATGGTACTTGAATGTCCGAGCTGCTGACTATGACTGTGGACCATTTTTGTGTGCAAATTAATAGGTTACACAAAGCTGATATTGTATTGTGAAAATTATTTTTATACATGCTGTGGATAAACCCATGAGGTATATTTTCTGAATGTTTATCAGACAGCAAATTAAAAATGAGCAGACGATCTTGTATTTTAATGTTTTACTCTATTTATGGATTGACATATTGTGAATTCTTACTTCAGCACTAATTCTTTGTTTCATACTTTTTTTTTTTTTAAAGAAAATGTTTTGTCTGTAAAATAATTTATTGATTCAATAAAGATTTACATTTCAATATGGGGATATAGTATATTTATTTTAAGGCCTGAATTCATAAATAAATCATTAAAATTCATTAAATCTAACTAGATCAGAAAGGTCCGAATATAAATATTATTATTGTATCTTTCTTTTTGTGCTTACTTTTTTAATCTATTTTTATTCATATATCACCATTAGATTGCATCCAGTTTAATAATGAGATAAACCATGTGGAATCAATCAGTGAAAAGTCCTGCACACTTGTACCTGTGCATGCTGTAGGGAAATTGGTCAAGTAAGTCTTTTTCCATACTTTTGATTGTGTTGGCTGTGTATGCACATGACTAAGGGGTAATTCCTGCAATATTGTGTTTTGTTGGTGCCAATAAAGTATAAAAGAATACTGTGCTGCTGTCTCTGTGATATTGATTATGTTGAGGGATTTGCCTTCTCCTACAGTGTGCACAGGTACAGGTATATTTTGTATTTACTTGATGTAGTAAGCCTCTATACTTCCATTACCCACACTAGTGGGATGGGAGCTATAGATAAGGTGTTTAAATCTAGTGACAAGTATTCTATGGAACAATGTGATATTTTTGGTACAACTATTAGACATTGTGTTAATATGTAATTACTTTTTGTTTCAGGACCGATTTTATTTTTAAAAGCAAGGTATGGCAATGGGTCCCACCATCACCCTGAATTATGCTAACATTTTTATGAATGTGTTTGAATAAAAGTGTGTTTTTGAGAATCATGAATTTCATCGATGTGGTGCCACCTGGTGGCACTACATTGATGACATCTTTGCAATTTGGTATGGCGACATTAGAACCCTTATTGTTTGTGTTAAGGATTTTGAATAGTTGTTCCAGGTATATACAGTTTAAATTGACTTGGAGTGAGACTAGTTTTGAATTTCTGGATACTATGGTATATAAAGAGAAAGGATGTCTACATACAGACATTTATAGAAAACCAATTTATAGGAATAATTTGTTGAGGTATGATAGTGCCCCCCCCCCTCATTATTTAAATCTTTACATACAGCCAGCTTTTGAGAGTAAGGAGGATTGTGTCGGAGTCTGATAAGTCCCCTGTCAGACTTAGAGAAATGGGTAAAGTGTTAAAGGACAGAGGATATCCAGACTAATTGATTGAGGAAAATATTGAGAGAGTGAACAATTTTCCCAGAAGAGATACTTTTGTAAAATGAAACAAGGAAAAAGATAACTCCAAAAAGGGTAAATTAATAATTTTGTTACTAAATATAACAATCAAAGTAGTGAGGTCTCTAGGATCCTAAGAAAATACTGGTATATCCTTAAGGACTGTAATCCAGTGGTAGACAGTTTTCAGAATGTATTTATGCCTGCCTTTAAGTGGTCCCCTTCTCTAAGAGACAAATTAATAAAACCTGATATTGGTACAGCTAAGACTGGTGGTCAACGTTATATAACCACAGCAAGTAAAGGCTGTTATCTCTGTTTGGGGTGCCTTAACTGTAGCAATATCATTAAAGGCTCTTCTTTTTTTCATCCCCACACAGGAAAAAGATTTGACATGGATGGTTACTTCAACTGTAACATTGAATATGTGATTTATATAATCAAGTGTCCATGTGGTCTTTTATATGTGGGGGAGGCCACTAGGAAGGCCCATGAATGGATGAACGAACACAAATTGAGTATTCGGAGGGGAGAGTTATGAACAAGGACTTAGATATGTCCATTTTTTGTAGAATTAATTTTTTTATTAACAAATTTATGGCTAGATTACGAGTTGTGCGTTAGGTCCTAACGCTGCTTTTTCACTACCGCTGGTATTACGAGTCTTGAAGGTTTAGGGTCACCACACACTTCTTTGGCCTTACCGCAAAACGACTTACGTAAACTTCGTAAAGTCTTTTTTCTATGGGACTTCCATAGCGCCGGTATTACGAGTCTGTCCTGGGAGGCAAAAAAGTGAGCGGTACACCCTACCCTGTCAAGAGTCCTAACACATTTAAAAGTCAGTAGTTATTAGTGTTATGGTACAATGCCGTAAGATAAAACATAACTAAAATGCTAAAAAGTACACTAACACCCATAAACTACCTATTAACCATTAAACCGAGGCCCCCCCCGCATCGCAAACACTATAATAAAAATTTTAAACCCTAATCTGCCGCTTCAGACACCGCCTCCACCTACATTATATTTATGAACCCCTAATCTGCTGCCCCCAACATCGCCGACACCTACATTATATTTATTAACCCCTAATCTGCCACCCCCGACATCGCCGACACCTACATTATAATTATTAACCCCTAATCTGCTACTCCGAACACCGCCGCCACCTACATTATATGTATTAACCCCTAATCTGCTGCCCCCAACATCGCCAACACCTACATACTATTTATTAACCCCTAATCTGCCGCCCCCCCATGTTGCCGCCACCTACCTACATTTATTAACCCCTAATCTGCCGCCCCCAATGTCGCCACAACTATTTTAAAGTTAATAACCCCTAAACCTAAGTCTAACCCTAACACCACCTAACTTAAATATAATTACAATAAATCTAAATAGATATTACTATCATTAACTAAATTATTGCTATTTAAAACTAAATACTTACCTGTAAAATAAACCCTAAGCTAGCTACAATATAACTAATAGTTACATTGTAGCTATCTTAGGGTTTATTTTTATTTTACAGGCAAGTTTGTATTTATTTTAACTAGGTAGAATAGTTATTAAATAGTTATTAACTATTTAATAACTACCTAGCTAAAATAAATACAAATTTACCTGTAAAATAAAACCTAACCTAAGTTTAACTAACACCTAACACTACACTATAATTAAATAAATTAACTAAATTAAATACAATTAACTAAAATAAATTAAACTAGCTAAAGTACAAATAAAAACAAACACTAAATTACAGAAAATAAACAAAATACAGATATTTAAACTAATTACACCTATTCAAATAGCCCTATTAAAATAAAAAAGCCCCCCCAAAATAAAAAAAACCCTAGCCTAAACTAAACTACCAATAGCCCTTAAAAAGGCCTTTTGCGGGGCATTGCCCCAAAGTAATCAGCTCTTTTACCTGTAAAAAAAATACAAACAACCCCCCCAACAGTAAAACCCACCACCCACACAACCAAACCCCCAAATAAAATAGTATCTAAAAAAACCTAAGCTCCCCATTGCCCTTTGGATGGGCATTGCGTTAAGGAGTTTTACACTGCTTTTTTGCAGGTGTTAGACTTTTTCTCAGCCGGCTCTCCCCATTGATTCCTATGGGGAAATCGTGCACAAGCACGTACGACCAGCTCACCGCTGACTTAAGCAGCGCTGGTATTGGAGTGCGGTAATGAGCAAAATTTTGCTCAACGCTCATTTCTTGTCTTTTAACGACGGGTTTCTGAAAACTCGTAATACCAACGCTGCAGGTAAGTTAACGGTGAGGGAAAAGTTGTTGTTAGCACTGCATAGCCTCTAACGCAAAACTCGTAATCTGGGCCTTAGGCTTTTTGGCTGCTTTAACTATGTGTTTACTATGTATTGTTTTAATAATGTATAACACCACTAAATGGAGCTGTGGTATAAAATTGTGAGTAGGAATTAATGGTTAATTATACCTGTCTATATTAACTCATTGATTGTGTTGGCTGTTTATGCACATGTCTAAGGGGTAATTCCTGAAATGTTGTGTTTTGTTGGTGCCAATAAAGGATAAAGGAATACTGTGCTGCTGTCTCTATGATATTGATTACGTTGAGGGCTTTGAATTCTCCCTACAGCGTGCACAGGTATACAGGTGTACTGGACTTTTCACTGATTGATTCTACATGGTTCATCTCATTATTAAACTGTATGTAATCTAATGGTGCTATGTGAATAAAAAATAGATTAAAAAAGTAAGCACAAAAAGAAAGATACAATAATAATATGCAATATTTTCCATTTACTTAAAATTGTAAACTGGAATTTATATTTGGACCATTCTGATCTAGTAGGATTTAATGAATTTAAATGATTTATTTATGAATTCAGGCCTTTAAATAAATATACTATTTCTCCTTATTGAAATGTAAATCTTTATTGAGCCAATAAATTATTTTACAGACAAAACATTTTCTTAAATAAAAAAAATAGTATGAAACAAAGAATTAGCGCCCAAGTAAGAATTCACAATATGTCAATCCCTAAATAGAGTAAAATATTAAAATAAAAAGACCATCTGTACACTTTTAAATTGCTGTCTGATAAACATTCAGCAAATATACCTCATGGGTTTATCCACAGCACGTATAAAAATAATTTGCACAATAAATCATCAGCTTTGTGTAACCTCTTAATTTGCACACAAAAATGGTCCACAGTTAAAGTCAGCAGCTCGGACATTCCAGTACCATTATATTAAGTCCCTTGAGATTTTTTTGCGTATGCATCCTTCATATATAGTGTTTCAATTACAGCAACATTGTGAGACTATTCTAACCAGGCACATTACTATTTATACACACTGTAACCTTAGCCCTGGACTGCATACTGTGTTGTATACACATTTACCTTATGCATAATTAATAAGACATTCTATAGTAGTCTTAAATTACAAGAAATTGTGATGCAGATGTAGTTGTGACCTGTACTGCCCTGAAAACAACTTTACATATTGCAAAGTTGTACAAATTACTTTTAATATATGGTGAAATAAAAAATATGATATATATATATATATATATATATATATATATAAATTCACAACTAAACATTATAATCATGTTATATTTATCCAATTAAAGGGACACTGAACCCAATTTTTTTTCTTTCATAATTTAGATAAAGCATGCAAGTTTAAGCAACTTTCTAATTTACTGCTATTATCGTTTTTTCTTCGCTCTCTTGCTATCTTTATTTGAAAAAGAAGGCATCTAAGCTTTTTTTGGGGTTCAGAACTCTGGACAGCACTTTTTTATTGGTGGATGAATTTATCCACCAATCAGCAAGAACAACCCAGGTTGTTCACCAAAAATGGGCCGGCATCTAAACTGACATTCTTGCATTTCAAATAAAGATACCAAGAGAATGAAGAAAATTTGATAATAGGAGTAAATTAGAAAGTTGCTTGAAATGTCATGCTCTATTTGAATCACAAAAGAAAAAATTTGGGTTCAGTGTCCCTTTAATTTTTAGCCAACTTGCTCATGTTCGAATTTTTTTGCTGATCAAAAATGAAACTGAAAAAAATCAGTTCATGAGTAAGTGATCCACATTATTAACTCAAGAAGAAGGTAGAATGTAGCGACTTTCAAATTAAGGTCCATCTTATGAGTGTATCTCTATTGATAGCGCAGGATGCACTATCAATATTGCTGAACCGTGCTAGGATTAGCAAATTGCTATTACATGTCAATGGTAAATAAGAATAACTAGAGAATGTTTAGTGTTTCCGACATCCTTTTAGCGAGCCCTATACTTTCAATATTGCTCATATTACATATCTCTCAAACCTCCCCTCTCATCCATCTCCTCCTTCTCCTGCCCTGACCAATCTATCTGCCACTATAATTCTACCCTTACATCGGTCCTTGACAATCTGGCCCCTCCTACCATAGCTCGGAAATCTCACCCTCAGCGCTGGCACACTCCTCTGACACGATACCTACGCAGATGTTCCCGTACTGCTGAACGGCACTGGAGAAAATCTCGGAGTTCAGCTGACTTTCTTCACTACAAGTTCAAGTTGAATTCCTACTACTCTGCCCTTAATCTTTATAAGCAACATTACTTCTCTACTCCTAGCTCTACTCTTACTTCAAACCCAAAACGTCTGTTCTCCACTTTCAATACTATTCTCCGCCCACCTCCTAATACAACTTTTCTTTCAGCTAAAGATTTTGCCAGCCACTTCAATAACAAAATCGATTCCATCAGAAACTAAATAATCTCCCAACACACTTCCAGTCTCTCACCCCCTCAAAAGCTTGCAATCAACCAAAACCCACATAGCCATATATTTAACTCTTTCGCCCCTGTCACTAAGGAAGAAGCTTCTGCTGTGCTGTCACCTCGCTACCTGTCCCCTCAACCCCATCCCCTCACAGCTACTCCCCTCCCTCTCTTCTACACTTACTCCTATACTCACACACATTTTCAACCTCTCCCTCAGCACCAGTATATTTCCCTTATCTCTAAAACATGCACTGGTCACACCTATCCTCAAAAAAACTCTCGATCCAACCTCCCCATCCAACTACCACCCTATTTCTCTACTCCCTCTTGCCTCAAAGCTTCTTGGTATATGCACGCCTATCCCAGTTCCTTACATTAAACTCCCTCCTTGACCCACTGCAATCTGGATTTCGCCCCCATTACTCCACAGAGACAGCAATCGGTAGGGTTACCAATGACCTACTTACAGCAAAATCCAAAGGCTACTTCTCTCTGCTTATCCTCCTTGATCTGTCGGCAGCCTTTGATACTGTTGACCACCCTCTTTTGCTCCAAATCCTCCAATCCTTTGGCATTTGTGACACAGCCCTCTTGTTGGTTTTCTTACTACCTGTCTAACCGCACCTTTTGTGTAGCCTTCTCTGGGGCTTCCTCTGCCCCATCACCACTTCCTGTTGGGGTACCACAAGGCTCTGTCCTCGGTCCCCTTCTCTTCTCAATCTACACATAATCATTAGGTTCCTTAATAAAGTCCCATGGGTTTCAATATTATTTGTATGCCGACGACACCCAAATCTACCTTTCTGCACCAGACCTATCTCCTTCCTAGCTTACCCGCAGAGGCGTAACTAGAAACCACAGGGCCCAGGTTCAAGAATCTAAGAAGGGCCCCCCAGCCCCCAAAAAAAGGTGAATTTGATACATATCTTTTTTTAAAAAAAATATTTAATACAGAAAAAAAAATGTGAATCAGATTACATGTCTGCAAAAAGAGGTACCCTGTGCCCACAGTCTGTGAGATGGTCTGACCCCTATTACTGTAGATAGTGACACTGTTTAACCTACCAGTTCTGTATATAGTGAGTTAGTGAAACAGTCTGTAATCTGCTGGTGAGATGGCTGGCCTGACCCTACCCACCCCAGTACTTTATAAAGTGACCACAGTAGTCTGTGACATGGTCCAGCCCCCCCGTACTGTATATAGTGGTAATGTATAGTGACACTGTTTACCCCCTGCCACCCCCCATGCTGTAGTAATGAGGTCTGTAATTGGCTGGTTCCACAAACATACACACACATATACATGCATAAATACACACACAGTCACATACATTCATACATACATACATACACACATACATACAAACACACACACACATAAACACCAATGGGTAAAACAGAAACACTAATCCCTATAGTCAGAGACACTAGTGAAGCATCACGTCACAGTCATATGATATCAGTGCAGGCAGCGGCAGGTCAACGTTTTTTATTATCTGTAGTTCCACCCCTGCTAACCCGTGTCACTAACTGTCTTTCTCACACCTATTCCTGGATGTCCTCTCACTACCTTAAGCTAAATCTCTCCAAAACTGAACTCCTTAATTTCCCTCCTTCTTCTAAAATCTCCACCCACATCTCTCTATAACTGTCTACAACTCCATCATTACCCCTACCCTGCATGCCCTATTTCTTGGGGTCACATTTGACTCAGATCTTTCTTTCACTCCTCACATTCAGTCCCTGGCTAAATCCTGCCACTTCCACCTTAAAAAACTTCTCTAAAATTAGACATTTCCTTAAACAAGACACAACTAAGATTTTAATCCTTTCCAGCCTCGACTACTGCAACTCTGTCCTCTCTGGTCTCCCTAGCTGCCGCCTAGCTCCTTTACAATCCATAATGAATGCCTCTGCTCATCTTCCTTACACATCACTCTTCATCTGCTGCACCTCTCTGCCAATCTCTTCCCTGGCTTCCTCTTGCCTCCAGGATTAAACACAAAATTCTGACTCTGACATACAAGGCCCTCAACTGCACTGCTCCCCCCTATATCTCAGACCTTGTCTCCAGATACTTTACCTTCCGTTCCCTTCACTCTGCTCATGACCTCCTACTCTCCTCCTCTCTTATTACCATCTCTCATTCCCATTTACAGGACCTTTCCAGATTGGCTCCCATCTTGTGGAACTCTCTGCCTCGCTCCACAAGACTCTCCGCTAGTTTTAAAAAGCTTCAAGCACTCCCTAAAGACTCTACGGTTCAGGGATGCATACAACCTTCACTAACCTTTTCTAATACCAGTTCCTCTCCTCTATTACTATCCGCCGTGAACCCCCTTAGCATATAAGCATAAGAGCCCAACAGTTTGCAGATCACCTTTATCAGAGCTGATTACAACAGTACGACTCTCGGCAGGGCCCTCTACCCATTTAATCCCTATATATGTTTATAGCGCTATATGTTTATAGTGCTACGGAATCTGTTGGCGCTCTACAAATAACCAATAATAATAATAATTACAAGTTTAAAGTTATGTGTTGTGCTGGAACGTGACACATAACAGCTCTTAAAATCTTAAAACGACTTGAGACCTAAAGTAAAGTGTAAGGGCTACAAAAAAAAATTAACAAATCACATCTAGCATATTAAAATATAGTAAAATTACAATATTTACACCACCACTGTAATGTGATACATTTCAAAGAACAAAAAAGATGATAAAAGTGTGCGGTAAAAAAAGCTGCCCAAGTGTCAGCAAACCACTACAGTATTTTAAATTAAAGTGAAATAAAAGTGTTAAAGTGAATCACAAAATATAATTAACAATGCAATAAAAAAGGAAATTAAACTTTAAAAAGTTCCAAATAATGATGTCCTTTGTATATTCTCTTTATGTTGTAACCCCCCCAAAAAAAAGATGGAGGAAAAAAGAGAAAACACACAAAATAGTGTATTACTGTCACAAATCTTGTAACATAAATAATAGCTGTTAAATCCGTACTCACATAAAACAGAACACAACTTGCTCTGTATAATCAACGTATCATATGATTACGGGCTCATACGTAAACCTCCTTGGGGCTGGTCTCATTAAATACCAATACACCATATGTGGATAAAAAAAATATTTTAAAATGTAATATAGAATGTTATACAAAAAAATAAAGCAAAAACATAAAAATAAAAGGGACTATATACACCTATTGCCCAGCTTTTAAGGATTACCATAACCACTGTAACATTAAGCTGCTTCAGCTCACAGCCTTGATGCGTTGTTTTATTACAGTCTAAATGGGATTCAATTGTCTGGTAAATCCATGGCATAGGTGAAAGTCACAAACAATCCGACACATGTTTCGTACCACAATGTTTTCAAGGTCAACAAAGTCTTAGTTTGTACCAGACAACTGCATTCATTTATCCCAGTTTATACAAGCCAGAAGTGACAGGCCAAATGTCAAGGGTTCAACCCGGAGATATCATATGTGATGTATAGCTGCAATTGGCATATATGGTTACTTGCAATTATGATCCGATATGGCTAACTGCTAACCACTCCATTGCTTTGAGCAGATCCACCATCGTTTGTAATACTATATACCACCACCATGTGTTCTCTCTTTGGGGTACTATTAATGACAGGGTGAGTTTTATCTTATTTATATAAGGAGATCAAGCACAGGTCTTCATAACTGTAAACTTTATTACGAATGCTATACACACACACACACTATGCAAGAGGCACTTCCTGACTCTACCATTGTGCACATAACAACAGGTTGATATGGTTCATACCAACTGATAATCTCAATATCACACATTTCCCTTTTTCTTTTCTTTTTAAACAACAGAAAACTTAAAGTACATTTTTTTTTTAACTGTAGTCTATGTGAAAAAACTTCAGTCCCTTTTAACATTGTTCAATTAGACGATTAGGTTTTTTGATATATCGACCTGACCTTGTTTGCATTGCATCACTGGCAGGCAAGTCAGTCGAGCTTTGCAAAGTTTCTCTGGCATTTTCATTCTCCAGCTGCAATGGAGTGTTCAATGTATCCTCACAGGTTTCCTTCACTGCCGAATTGTTGTGAACTGATGGAATAGCCATCAAATGTCTACGATTCCTACGTAAACATTGCCCATCATTGGTTTGAACTACATACGATCTTGGAGAATATTGCTAGATAACTGTCCCTTCAGTATTCCAGCTGTTTGAACCTTGTACTCGCACAGGAGTTTGTACCTGAAGATTCTCCAAAGGCTTTGCAGCTCGGTCATAGTATTCATTCCTTTTTTCTCTGAGTTTCAATTTGTTTTCTATTACATGTTTTTGTGGGAACCTTTTCCAAGGTTTCACAACTGGTACTCGTGTGACCAGCTGTCTGCCAAACAATAATTCTGCCGGTGACTTCCCACATTTTAAAGGAGTAGCTCTATAGCTAAGAAGAGCCAGACATGGATCCTCGTCTGCATCTGTTGCTTTACGAAGTATGTTTTTCACTATTTTTACTCCAGCTTCTGCTAATCCATTTGCTTGTGGATATCCCGGGCTGGATGTTCGATGTTCAAATTCATAGGTACTGGCAAAAACCCTAAACTCTCTACAATTGAATTGAGGACCATTGTCTGATATTATTACTCTTGGAATGCCATGTCTCGCCAAAATTGCTTTTACTTTTTTGATCACTGTACATGCTGACTCATCTTCCAATAATGCTATCTCTGGGTAATTAGAGAAGTAATCCATTACTAAGATATAATGCTGATTTTTGAAAACAAACAAGTCCATTCCTAACTTTTCCCAGGGTGCCAACGGGAAGTCCGTATCCAGTATAGGCTCTTTAGGTAACTGAGGTCTGAATTTTTGGCAAGTCCGGCATTGAGTGATCATTGTCTCAATGTTTTCATTCATATTTGGCCAGTACAAAATGTCTCTAGCTCGTCTTTTTGTCTTTTCTATACCTGAATGACCTTCATGTAGTCTTTTCAGTATTTGACTTTGCAAACTCGCTGGTACAATTATCTTTTGTCCTTTCAAAAGTACCCCTTTTATCAAAGAAATTTCAGAAATGTATGGTCTATACAGTGATGGCATTAGTGTCTTAGATTTGCCACTAGAAACTGCTTTCTTCACTTGACTTAAAAGAGCATCTGTTTCTGTAGCCTGTTCTATTGCTGCCCACATTGCCTGACTAAACGGGGCTGTCTTCAAGATCAGATTGAAGTGAACAGTCACCTCTTTCTGCAACTGTAAGTCCTCATTGTTAAATGGTAAGTAAGCTCGTGACAGAGCATCCGCTACCACCAACTCCTTGCCAGGTATAAAATCCAAGGTGAAGTCATACCTTTGAAGTCTTAGCAACAAACGTTGAATTCTTGGAGGTGCATCTATCAAGCCCTTTTGGTAGATGTGAATCAAAGGTTTGTGATCAGTTTCTGCTGAAAATAATCTTCCATACAAATAAACATGACATTTTTCACATCCGTAAACTAGTCCCAGTGTTTCCTTTTCAATTTGAGCATATGATTTTTCAGTATCTGTCAATGCCCTAGATGCATAAGCCACAGGCATCCATCCTGAGCCTTGATTTTGAAATAGAACTGCTCCCAATCCATTTTGTGAAGCATCAGTTGACAACTTTGTTTTTGCTGTTGGATCAAAGAATTGCAGAGTTGGTGCAGTATTAAGCATGTCCTTCAAAAACTTCCATTCTTTCTGGTGATTCTCTGACCATTCCCAGGCATAGTTTTTTCTGAGTAGTTGTCGCATTAGTACAGTTTTGTCTGGTAAATTAGGTATGAACTTGCCAAGGTAATTCACCATTCCTAGTAAGCGTTGTATATCTTGCTTATTTTCTGGCTGTGGCATTTCTGTAATTGCCTTAATCTTTTTCATGTCTGGTAAAACACCACCTCCCGTGAGTTGTTCTCCCAAATATTGAATTGAAGTTTTTCTAAATTGACACTTTGTCTTATTGAACTTCAAATTATTCTCCTTAGCAACATCTAAGACCATCTTTAGCCTTTCATCATGTTCTTGCTTGGTTTTACCCCAGATCAGAATATCATCAATGAATACGGTTGTGCCTGGTATTCGTTCAAGAAGTTGCTGCATGGTACTATGAAACACTTCTGGTGCTGAACACAAGCCGAAGGGCAATCGTTTGTAACAGTACCTCCCATAAGGAGTATTAAAAGTGCAGAGTTTCATGCTTTCCTCCTCCAGTGGAATTTGCCAAAATCCTGAGGATGCATCCAGTTTACTGAATACAGTTGCTCCACTTAGCTCCCCAAGCAATGGAAGTGTTTTCTTAAGATGCTTTTATTCAGTTCCTTGGGATCAATACAGATTCTGAGACCCCCATCCGGTTTTTCCACCAACACCATAGAATGAACCCATTCAGTAGGTGTCTTGATTTTCTTTATAATACCTTTATCCTCCATCCTGGCAAGTTCCCGTTTAAGACGATCCCTTAGAGCAACTGGAACATTTCGCATGGCATGCACTACTACGAGAACCTTCTTTTAGTTGTATTTTATGTTGCATTGGAAGACATCCTATTCCTTCAAATACTGCAGCATAGTCTGTTAATAAATGTTCTATGTCCTCTTCTTTATTAGTTCCATCAATGGCATTTACCCTTTTAATCAGTCCTAAAGTTTCACACATTTGAAGACCCAGTAGAGCTGGTTTGTTTCCTGGAACTACCAGAATGTTCATTTTATGCGTTTGATTTCCATATTCCAGGAACACACTGCACTTGCCAAGCACTGGGATAAAATCCCCATTATATGTCTTTAGTTTAACTGAGCTTTTCAGAAGTGCTGGTTTGTTCTTCAATTGGTGATACTTGCTCTCAGGCATCAAATTAGCTTGTGCACCTGTATCTACTTTGTAAGCAATATTAGTGCCATTTGTAATAGCTTCAATGACCCACTCCTTATCTGTAGCTTTGGTTAAGTCAAGTATTCCAATAAAGAATTCTTCTGATTCCTCACTTTCTGACTGGTCAACAATGTGAACCGTTTTTTTTAGCTTTACACATCTTTTGAAAGTGATTCCTTTTTCCACATTTTCTGCAGATTTGCCCATAAGCCTGACATTGTCTTATACCATGCTGCTTTCCACATCTGGTACATAGCCAGTCTGATTCAGGCTGAGAATTTGCTGTTTGTGTGATAAAACTTTTTCCTTTCATTATATTTTTATAATGTGGATGCACTTTGTTTTTCCCCACTGTAACTGACATTACTGGTGTTGCTGCTGTACTGTGGCAGAATGTGCACACTTGTTCCTGTGCTGCCTCTGAACTTTGACAAATTTCTACTGCCTTTTCCAGTGTTAAATCTTTCTCTCTGAGCAAGCGTTCTTTAACCCTTATATTTCTGCTGCCCATGACTAGCTGGTCTCTGATTAATGAGTTACACATTGCTCCATAATTACATGATCTACTCTTCAGTTTTAAGTCTGTTACATACTCCTCAATAGTCTCTGTTTCATTCTGCATTCTACATCTGAAAAGATACCTTTCATAGGTTTCATTGCGTCTAGGTACACAGTACTGTTCAAATTTGTCTAGAACAACCTGATAAACATCCCTTTCTTCATCTGTAAATGTGAAGGTGTTGTATACATCTATTGCTGCTGATCCTGCTACAGTCAGAAAAAGTGCAATCTTTTGTTCATCATCTTGCTCCTGAGCTCCTATAGCTCTAACATATAGCTGGAATCTTTGCTTAAACCTCTGCCATGCATCTTCCATATTACCAGTCATTTTCAATTCTGATGGAGGATTTAACTTTTCCATCTTAATAATCTGAATTATGCAGTATTAATATAAAAGTCTGTAGTGCTGTTAGAATCAGGCAATTGTACAAGTTATGATGCACTTACTCAGTTCATGAGAAGAAGCTGTAGTCACTCTGCCAGAGCCTTGACTCTCACACTTTCAATTTGCTGCAAAGATTTCTAATGGATTCCTCAGAGTCCTTGCTTGTCAGTTCAGATGGAAGCAGGGAACTCCTTATTCTGACACCATGTTTTATCTTATTTATATAAGGAGATCAAGCACAGGTCTTCATAACTGTAAACTTTATTAAGAATGCTATACACACACACTATGCAAGAGGCACTTCCTGACTCTACCATTGTGCACATAACAACAGGTTGATATGGTTCATACCAACTGATAATCTCAATATCACACAGGGTGAACATATGTTGAATTACAAATGATGGTTGATGATGGCCAATTAGAGACCAGAATAAACTGTGCTAAACAATCTATTACTGAAGAATGTTGCTTGCTCAGGATTCTGTATCCTGCGGCATGTTATATTAGTTTATTTAAAAAGTAATCATTGTCTGGGGGTCCAAGGAGCAGCAAATGACCCCCTGCTTGGGGTCAGTTCTGATACTGGGGCTAGACAGTGAAAGAGCCTTTAACTCATCCCTTTTTCAGCTTAGTGCAGCTTATGAGGCCTCAATTCAAATATAAGAATATTTATTAGGTCCATTGATTATTATTATTATTGGTTATTTGTAGAGCGCCAACAGATTCCGCAGCACTATTAACAAATGCGGAGTACAACAAAATAATTATAGGGATCAAATGGGTAGAGGGCCCTGCCAAGAGTTGCACTGTTGTAGTCAGCTCTTGAGAAGGTGATCAACAAACAGCTGGACTCTTAGGCTTACATGCTAAGGGGGTTCAGGGGATAGCAATGGAGGAGAGGAACTGGTATAAAGAAAGGTTAGCGTAGGTTGTATGCATCCCTGCACACACACACACACATACATGCATCCAACAGTAGAGTCTTTAGGGAGCACTTGAAGCTTTTAAAACTAGAGTCTTGTGGAGCGAGGCAGAGACTTCCACAAGATGGAAGCCAGTCTGGAGAAGTCCTGTAAATGGGAGTGTGATGAGGTGACAAGAGAGGAGGAGAGTAGGAGGTTGTGAGCAGAGCAAAGGGGAATTGATAGTCTGGTTATTATGTTAGAGGGGAAATGGCAGATTTCTAACCAGCTAGACATCTGATTTCAGGTTATAAAAGAAGGACTCTAGAACTGTGCATCTTTTAAAAATTGTATCACACTTGAGACCACTTTTATAAGAGTGGAGAATCTTCTATTTTTTTTTAAATTATATTTTTATTGAGGTTATACAACGTATAAACAAAAAGCAAGGTTACAATGTAATTAGAGGTCTATGAGTACGGCGCTGCTGAGCTGAAATGCGTCAGACCAGAATGCATTGCCCCTGTCTTTTTACCTAGGATTTATAAAGAAGTTTTGCTGTTTTTACTTTGACCTAATAAAAACTATGTTTTAACCAAGAAGTACCGACTGGATTATCTATTGTTGTAAGCTACAATGTAATTATGGACATAAGCATATGTCTATACATTTACAGGAGTTTTACAGCGTAATGGTGAAAAATGTCAACTTACACCTCCATTGCCTTATGGCATAAAGATAAACATAATAATTTAAGGCATAAGTACAACTAGTTATGCATAATTAACCTATATGAACAGTGACCAACCTCTTTTATATTTATGGCGGACTATTTCCCAGTTTAATAAGTGGTTACTCTTGGACCCGGAATAAAAAAAATGCAAGAGCTTGGTAATAATGTTATCAAGATTAATGGAGTGGGGGATATAAATATGTAAAGAAGCATGTTATGAGACTAGTTTTGTGACCTCAGGAGACTTAAAAGTGTATATAAAAACAATTTCATTAAAAGCTTTTATTAAAATTGTTTTTATATATACTAGCTGTGTTTGGTGGAGTCTATCCAAATATCACTCTGCCCTTTCTTTTGGATATCACATCACTGTTTTCCTGGGTGTGCAGTAAGCTGTGTAGTACAGTCAGCTGGGAGGCTGTGAAATCCCAGCCTGCTCTTACTGCACCTGGAGGTGCTTCAAATTCTACAAGGAGACTACTATCTGATATGTTCCAGACCTGACAAGACTGCTGGGTGTAATCAGTGAGCTGGACTACTGCAAAAATTCCAGCCTGCCTGCATAGCACCATTGGGTGCAATACTCTTGTGAGTATATTTCTTACTATATTAATTTATATCATCTTTTTTTGTGGTACTAGGCCATTGTGGCGCCTCTGTTTTTCTTTCTTCAGAGCCTATAACCTGACTACATAATGTATCTGAAATGTTTTATTCATCGGGTTTATTACTATAGATATCCACCATAATCTAATTGGTCACCTAAGAAATCAAAAAGAAAAAGAGAGGTCTATTGGATGCGTCAAAAATAGAATGTATATAATAATAGTTAGGGGATGTGGGCTATAGGATATATTTTCCCATGCTTAACAAGTAAAGGGGGAAGGTGGAGCTTGCAATAAAAACAAATTGGAATGGTCAGGAGGGCAGGGATGATAAAATACTCAAAAATATGAAAATTAAGAAGAGTAGCAACTAAGGGACATCAGGTTGGTAATATAACACTTATTGATACCTTCTTGAACTCAGTGACTCAGAATTGGCTCAGAACTAAAATGTAGTCTTGGCAATAGTACTTATTATCTACAATCTTGTATAATTTATGTAGTTAAACCTTACCACTCAGGTACGGGCCATATAACAAAGTAGCAGGTAAGACAGAGATATTGGTAGATAAGTATTTATTTGTGGTAATCTACTCTTGGTCTATAAAATTAATCCATGGTAAGCCTGTTCTAATAAAGGGTCATCCTTAGCTGCAGTGAAGCTTTTGAGATTTGAGACCGAATAGGTCTGAAAATATAGGCTCCTGATCTTAGGGAAGCTTGTGCCACTATTTAGAGTGATAGGGGTTGAGATCATAAAGCGCTAAGCTTGCTTTCATTCTGCATTAAACAGAGCTCACCCCTATCTAAGGAGCTTAATATTTAATAAAGCTAGCTAAAATGTTAAACGTATCCTCAATTAGTGTTCCACATAGCGTCATTCATATATGACTGCGTAAACGTACTGTGCTAACAAGAAAAAATAACAAGAAGGATAAGATTAAAGCTAATATAGCCCCACTTGAGTTTGGTCTAAGACAGATGAAGCTTGTGGAGTGAATCTTTATCTCCGTCTGTTAGTTGAAGTTTCTTGGTCTTATACTTTAATATTTTTAAGTTCAGGGGTTATGCTTAGTGGGTGTATAACAAGAGACTGGCTCTACACACATAAACACAGCAAGCGTCATGATTAACAACATTTAACTTATGAAACTTTTATTATAACATAATGATTGTAGATCATGATTCAGGTTCTATTAAGAATAGGAGGAATATATGTCAACATGCCAAATAATGCCCAACATCGATATCTAATATGAAACACAGTTCCAGTACTTATCCCTTCTCATGATAGGTCAACTCCGATGTAGAGCCTGTAAAGGACCTTTCATATTGAACATATTGAGTACCAATGGAGTCCAATCCGTCTTCTACCCAAGTAAGCGCTCTTCTCAGGACCAAACTATCCCCTGGCCTGTATTAGGATTGCTTTTTGAGCTCTTGTCATCTGTTGCACTAAAAATGTTCATCTCCGGCAGCTTCTCATTATCTCCCAGCTTCCAAGTTGCGATCATTGCAGACAAACATACAGTATATCTCCAGAGTACTCCTTCTGTTCTATGCTCAGCTCCGATCATTTGGTCCGCATCGGATGCACCATCCGACAATGGTAAAACATATGACTGTAGTTTCTGCTGGCTCTGTGTTACACATTCTTCGTTCCTAGAAGCAGGTTCCTTCTCTAGCTTCACATGTTGCTCGTTAGTGGGGCATTGAGGAGAGGCACATCTTACGATCATATGGAAAAGCTCTCTCTTCATATCTGTGAATACTGTATCCATGATGTTACAGAGTTCCTCCATGACCATGTGTGTAAAGGCAAAGAGCTTAAGTTATTAGAGATATGTTGGGCCACCGGGCAGATCACTAACAGATTATACAGTTCGGCTGTCTCAGTAGTTTCTGGGTTTAAGCTGCACCGATAAAATAGTGAGGATCGAGTTATTGAACGTGATTCTTTGTCTGGAGTGGGGGTAAACCCCGAAAATCAGCAGATAAGTTATCTATGCCATACCTGAAGGGGGGTCTCTCCCTGCCGGACTTTAAACTTTACAACTGGGCAGCACTGGTCCGTTTGGTTCTAGACTGGCAGGTGGATACACAACATTTCTACAGGCCCAGCTTGGAACGTGCAGCCCTTGGGGGAATCTCCCTAGCATATTTGCCACACATGGCGAAATCTGGAGCGGCTAAATTGGTGGGCATGAACTTGCTATACCGTGACCCATTAAGAGCCTGGCACCAGGCACATAAATTCTTGAAAAAAAGTTGTCACAGCTCTGTCTTTCTTCCCCTCCACAATAATCCGGACTTCCCAGCGGGGTTGGATATGAAACCCTTTGACTATTGGGAGAAGCTGGGTCTGAAGTCGGTGGGATCCTTGTTGGAGCCCCTGACTCGCTCGGTAAAATCCTTTTCTACGCTGCAAAGGGAGTTTAATCTTCTGAATGCCCACTTTTATGCCTACTTGCAGACGTGTCATTATTTGAACACACTGATTAGGGATAATCCGGACTTCTGGGATGGTTCCCCTTTTCGACTTACACAATCCCTTTTTAAAATGGGCAGATTCTCTCTATCAGAGATCTATCAAACCTTTCTACAGGATAGACTGACGAAAATACAGTCGTCTGCTGTGATGGGATGGGAGAGAGAGGGGGTCCCGGGGATTACAGTGGAGGAGGCCCGGGGAGCATTGGAGAAAGTTAGAAAGGCGACTCTCTCGGTGAATCTCAGGGAAACACAAACTAAATTTTTACATAGAGCTTACCTGACCCCTAAAAGATTGATCAAGTGGGTACCTAATTGCCCTAATAAATGTTCTAAATGCGCCGCGGAGGCCCCGGGTCTGTTACAATGCATATGGGATTGCCCAGTGATATGGCAATTCTGGCACCAACTGCAATACTGGATCAACAAGAAATTGAAGGTCCCGATCTCGCTCAATTCCACGGATATCCTGTTTCTAAACTGGGGTGCCCAATATAAACACTGCGACATAGAACTGACCATGAATATCCTACTTGCACGAAAATTTATCCTAAATCATTGGACCAAGAGTACAAGACCTACGATAGCTTACTTTCGTAACATCCTGAAAACACACTTATTTATAGAGCAGGTAGACACCAGGGTAGATGTCGGTAATAGGCTTAACCTGTTTTTAAGGAAATGGCGCAGACTGATTTTGACCTTTGAACTCCAGATTCAAAGACAGATTTTACTACCATTCCAGCACTCTGAGATATTCTTGGAGAACTCCTTGAGGGGCGAGTGGGCACACATACTTTATCCAAGGAATTCCTAAAGACTACAGGAGGAGAGGGAGATAGGAGAGACAATAACATCCCTTCCTTTCCCCTCCGTTTCCCCCCCCTTTTTTTTCCCCCTCTTCACGCTGTTCACTAAGAGACATCTTAAAAAGCTATCTCAAGGGGTCCTCTAGGTCTGGGTCTACAGGGTGTGGGAGGGAGCTTTGACAGTTTGGGTAGCGTTTGGGGGGTGGAGGGGTGGGAATGGGGGAGTGTTATAAAATACAAAATCTGTGAGAGGTAAACACATTTGGGATAAGTTCATGACATAAATATGTTACAAGCATCGGAACTAAGGTTGTGTTGAAAGATTAATATATGACAATGTGCCCAACTGTGTTGGTGCTTGACTCTTTTGTTCCTTTGATATCTGATGTAACTATGAGTCTTCATGTGTGATACTCTCAATAAAAATAATTTAAAAAAAAAAAAAAATAGTGAGGATCGAGTAGTTAAATTGGGCCGTCTCGTTAGTCTCCACGTGGGCTGGAAAATGGCCGCTCTTAAGGGCGCCGATTAGTTGTAATCTCCCGAGCAGGGCAGTTACCACTACAAATTTTAGTTCTCTGAGATATTAGCTTGGTAGATTTGCTGAGCCGCTAGCCTCTCAATATTTGTTATAAGAGCCTGAATGGTCGCCAAACTTGATTTTTTAGAAATTATAGCCAGAGCTGCTGAGATGTGCGACCGTTCAGCTCAGGCGCTGGCTCTGCCCCCTCCCCCAGAATCTCCTATTTTAAATGAGTTAGGTTACTTTTACCCTCTAGATAACACATAGTTGATTCAAAAATTTAAATTTTGACCTCTTGAAACCACATTTTTGCCTGATTTGAACATTAGATTTTGGCATTATACCTTTGTGTTTTTTCATGTTCAAAAACAATATAGAAATAACATGACTCTGAATAAACACACCATTGTCCCCATTTATTAAGCTGTGAGCAGACAAGGCTATTATTACACAAGTAAAAACTTGTGACATTCCTTCCTCCCCTTTCTCTTAAACAACCAAGTGTGTGATAGCAGGGCTTGCTAACTATCCTAGACAAATCAGGCTGGGATGATTTAAGTTCACCACTTTTGACTGATTGTTGCTTCTTAACCAGAAGTGCAACCTTACACAAGAGGGCCTGCACTGCACGGACCCACTTTTGAATCTTAATAAATGGGGGCATGTTTATAAATAGATAAGCGAAATGTGTAGGCACACTTTTAATAAACTCAAACGCTTCTAGGTTTGAAATTTAATGAAAAATTACATTTTATTATTGATTCATAATTTCACCATCAAAAGAATAAAATAAAATCTACAAGCAAAATAACAGGCAATTTCAATATTGATCCTGCTATGTTCAACCAAGTGGGGAATTAGTGGAGAATTAGTTAGACATGTGCAATTCGGTTCGGATCGATTCAGAAATTCGGAAAATTCGGCAAATTCGGAGATTCGGATCGATCCGAATTTCCGAATTAAAATACTGCCGAATTTACTGAATAAATCCGAATTAGTTCGGATTTATTCGGTAAATTCGGATGGCCATGGATTACACTAGTATTGTACATTATATTATGTTATATCACTCTGCTATGGGTTACACCTAATATACAGTACATAATACTAGTCTAATACACAGCACACATACCGAAATTCCGAATTTCCGAACCGAATTGAACCGAATACAGCCAAAATTTTTCAAATCCGAATGAATCTGAAATGAATCCGAAACGAATTAATTCAAAGTTTTCCGAATTCGAATCGATCCAAAACGAAATTCGAAAAACTCAGAATCGATCCGAAACGAAACAAATTTTTCGATCATGCACATATCTAGAATTAGTGAAGAATAAGCCTTAAATTAACCTATTTATCAGTGTTATATTTTTCTGTTAAGATATAAGTTTTTAGATGTTTCACTACTATGGTGATCATATTATCTCTTTAAAAAGGGACACATGAAAAATTCATATGTCAGGGTTCTTATAATGGAACATTATTAAAAAATATTCTTTAAACAGCCATGACATATGTATTTTTCATATGTGTCCCTTTTTAAAGTGCCAATATAGTCACCCTATTCATTATGCATATCTAACACAGTCAATATATGTTTATTGAAATCGGAGAACTTTTGGGTAACAAATATTAATGTGATGTATGTAGTGTTTCACTAAAATATGCCGTCTCTGTGTCTGATATAATTTAGTGTGTGCACAATGCAAAGTATTGGGAGTGCAAGATGTGACAGAGTATGGCTGCTATACTCCCAAAAGCTTATGAATCACAGAGAGTCACCAGCACTATAAAACATAGAAATTCTTTATTCAGGAATCATAGTCATACAGCAATGTTTCGGGGATTTAACCCCTTACTCATGCATGAGTAAGGGGTTAAATCCCCGAAACGTCGCTGTATGACTATGATTCCTGAATAAAGAATTTCTATGTTTTATAGTGCTGGTGACTCTCTGTGATTCATAATTTAGTGTGTGGGTACCTCACGATAAAAGTGGCAAAACTAATTTGTTGTGGGTGCAGGAAACAAAAAAAAACTTTAGCGCAGGGATGTGAAATGGCCTAGCAATGAAAAGGTTGATTTATTAGCATAATATTTTTACTTGTTTGTAGCAGAAGAAACTCGAAGGTGGCTTTAAAAGGACATGAAACACAAATTTATTTTTTTCAAGATTCAGATAGAAAAATAAGTTTTCAATTTAATTCACTTATCAAATGTGCATCGTTCTCATGTTATTCTTTGTTGAAGAGATATCTAAATAGGTAGCGTTCACATGTCTGAGTACTACATGACAGGAAATAGTGCTGCCATCTAGTGCTCTTAAAAATGTATAACATTTTTGCAAAACAGCTTCCATGTAGTGCTCCAACCACTTGCACGCCCATTAACTTACCTTCCTGCTTTTCAACAAAGAAAAACAAGAAAACAAATAATATTTGGTAATAAAAGTACATCATAAAGCAGTTTAAAATTGTATGTTCTATCTGAATCATGAAAAAATAAATTTGGTTCTATGTCCCTTTAAGTTGACTATGGAATTTAGCATTGAACAGCGTATCTAATTCAGAGGTGGCTACACGATTATGTACATTGTTGATTTCTAATCTTGGACATACCACAAAAATCAGTATAGAAAGTTTAGAAACTACCATGTTTTTCTTAAACAAATACAAGTAGCCCTCAGTTTACGCCGGGGTTAGGTTCCAGAAGGAATGGTTGTAAATCGAAACCGTTGTAAATTGAAACCCAGTTTATAATGTAAGTCAATGGGAAGTGAGGGAGATAGGTTCCAGGCCCCTCTCAAAATTGTCATAGGTAACACCTAATACATTATTTTTAAAGCTTTGAAATGAAGACTTTAAATGCTAAACATCATTATAAACCTAATAGAATAATCACACAACACAGAATAGATAATTAAACTAAGTTAAATGAACAAAAAAAAATGCTAAACAGCATTATAAACCTAATAAAATAATCACACAACACAGACTTCACTTTCTTTTTTCTGCAAACAGTTCTTTCTATGCATTCCAATCTGGACTGATTTATAGACAGGAAGATCTTGTTCCTTTGAAATCTGCTCGATAGCTCAGGTCTGGTTAAACTGATTAATTTCAGCTTGCTTGGCTTTGCTGCAACACAAGCGGACAGCTCCACCTACTGGCTATTTTAATAAATGCACTGCTTCTCAATAGCAGTCACATGACTGGAAAAAAAGGTTGTTATTCTGAAACGGTGTAAATTGAACCATTGTAAAACGAGGGCCACCTGTACAATATAGGAATCTTTTAAAATATTTATATTGTAAAAACCACCACTGCTATAATATTATTTACATTGTGCTCATTTAGGAGCACTTGACATTCGTATTCTATGTTCACAATGCTGCACTGGCAATGTCCTTCTCTTTTTTTGCACAGTTTGTCAAAACTAAAAGGAAACTGTTTATATGTATATGTTACAATGGTTAAGGAAGGCTGTGTCGTGTTATTCAATTATTTCACTTGCATTTGAAAATAAATTGTTAAATAGATTTGACATTCAAAAAAAATCATTTAACTGTATAAACAAATTACATCAATTTCATCAAATGTTTATGTGATCAATCTTATTTTCAAGCTATTGATTTCTACTGCCTGAACTTTAAACATATTTGACAGGTTTCATAGATCTCTACCCCGGCACCTTTATGCTTGGGAATCCTTACATTTTAAATCACCTGTATATAAACAAGAGACGAGCATAAACTGACTTTGAAAATCATCATTGTGTATTGGAATGAGATATTTTTGTCTTTTTATGACTTTGTATTCTCTATTTATCTAAAAAAAGCAAATGAAAAGGGCGCTTCCTAGTGCAGATCAACCAAATGATAACAACCCCACAAAGCCCCAATGGAGATAAGGGTACTCACACTTTCATAAGCACAAAGAAGAGCTATTTAGGCAGGCAGAGCTATTATGGAGGCCTTGCTCACTAAACATCCAGCACATGATACTTGATGCAATACGATGCTGGTAGCGACCCCAAAAAATGCTCGAGATATATATTTCAAAAATATATATTTGTATAAAAACAAACGGCTAGATTATGAGTTTTGCGTTAGGCTTAATTTAGAAAGCAGCATTAGCAGGTCCTAACGCTGCTTTTTAATGCCCGCTGGTATTACGAGTCTTGCAGGTACAGGTGTACCGCACTTTTTTGGCCAGACTTAGCAATACCACAAATCCACTTACGTAAATTGCGTATCCTCTTTTTTCAATGGTACTTGCATAGCGCCGATATTACGAGTCTGCCAAAAAGTGAGCAGTAGACACTCTCCTGTTAAGACTGGTACCCCATTTTAAAGTCAGTAGTTAAGAGTTTTACACTACAAAGCCGTAGCATAAAACTCTTAACTAAAGTGCTAAAAAGTACACTAACACCCATAAACTACATATTAACCCCTAAACCGATGTCCTCCCACATCGCAAACACTAAAAGAAAAATTTTAACCACTAATCTGCCGAACCGGACATCACCGCCACTATAATAAATATATTAGCCCCTAACCCGCCGCACTCCCGCCTCGCAAACACTAGTTAAATATTAACCCGTAATCTGCCGTCCCTAACATCGCCGCCACCTACCTACATTTATTAACCCCTAATCTGCAGCCCCCAACGTCGCCTCCACTATATTAAAGTTATTAACCCCTAAATCTAAGTCTAACCCTAATCCTAACACCCCCTAACTTAAATATAATTAAAAGAAATCTAACTAAAAATTCCTATCATTAACTAAATTGTTCCTATTTAAAACTAAATACTTACCTATAAAAAAAAACCTAAGCTAGCTACAATATAACTAATAGTTACATTGTGGCTAGTTTAGGATTTATTTTTAGTTTACAGGCAAGTTTGTATTTATTTTAACTAGGTAGAATAGTTATTAAATAGTTATTAACTATTTAATAACTGCCTAGCTAAAATAAATACAAAAGTACCTGTAAAATAAAACCTAACCTAAGTTACAATTACACCTAACACTACACTATAATTAAATAAATTAACTAAATTAAATACAATTAGCTAAATTAAATTAAATTATCTAAAGTACAAAAAAATCCACTAAATTACAGAAAATAATAAACAAATTATAGATATTTAAACTAATTTCACCTAATCTAATAGCCCTATTAAAATAAAAAAGCCCCCCCAAAATAAAACCCCAAAATAAACCCCCCTAGCCTAAACTAAACTACCAATAGCCCTTAAAATCAGCTCTTTTACCTGTAAAAAAAAATACAAACAACCCCCCAACAGTAAAACCCACCACCCACACAACCAACCCCCAAATAAAATACTATCTAAAAAACCTAAGCTCCCCATTGCCCTGAAAAGGGCATTTGGATGGGCATTGCCCTTAAAAGGGTAGTTAGCTCTTTTGCTGCCCAAAGTCCCTAACCTAAAAATAAAACCCACCCAATACACCCTTAAAAAAACCTAAGACTTACCCCCTGAAGATTGACTTACCGGGAGACGTCTTCATCCAAGCCGGGCGAAGTGGTCCTCCAGACCGGCAGAAGTCTTCATCCAAGCCGGGCAGAAGTGGTCCTCCAGACGGGCAGAAGTCTTCATCCAGATGGCATCTTCTATCTTTATCCATCCGGCGCGGAGCGGGTCCATCTTCAAGACATCCGACGCGGAGCATCCTCTTCATCCGAAGACTAACACAGAATGAAGGTACCTTTAAGTGACGTCATCCAAGATGGCGTCCCTTAGATTCCGATTGGCTGATAGAATTAAAATCAGCCAATCGGAATTAAGGTAGAAAAAATCCTATTGGCTGATGCAATCAGCCAATAAGATTGTAGTTCAATCCTATTGGCTGATCCAATCAGCCAATAGAATGCAAGCTCAATCCTATTGGCTGATTGGATCAGCCAATAGGATTGAACTTCAATCCTATTGGCTGATCCAATCAGCCAATATGATGTTTTCTACCTTAATTCCGATTGGCTGATAGAATTCTATCAGCCAATCGGAATCTAAGGGACGCCATCTTGGATGACGTCACTTAAAGGTACCTTCATTCTGTGTTAGTCGTCAGATGAAGAGGATGCTCCGCGTCGGATGTCTTGAAGATGGACCCGCTCCGCGCCGGATGGATGAAAATAGAAGATGCCGGCTGGATGAAGACTTCTGCCCGTCTGGAGGACCACTTCTGCCCGGCTTTGATGAAGACTTCTGCCCATCTGGAGGACCATGTCACCTGGCTTGGATGAAGACGTCTCCCGGTAAGTCGATCTTCAGGGGGTTAGTATTAGGTTTTTTAAGGGTGTATTGGGTGGGTTTTATTTTTTAGATTAGGGACTTTGGCCGGCAAAAGAGCTAACTGCCCTTTTAAGGGAAATGCCCATCCAAATGCCCTTTTCAGGGCAATGGGGAGCTTAGATTTTTTTAGATAGTATTTTATTTGGGGGGTTGGTTGTGTGGGTGGTGGGTTTTACTGTTGGGGGGGTTGTTTGTATTTTTTTTTAAAGGTAAAAGAGCTAAATACTTTGGGGCAATGCCCCGCAAAAGGCCCTTTTAAGGGCTATTGGTAGTTTAGTTTAGGCTAGGGGTTTAGGTGTAATTAGTTTAAATTTCTGTAATTTGTTTATTATTTTCTGTAATTTAGTGTTTGTTTGTTTTTTGTACTTTAGATAATTTAATTTAATATTATTTAATTGTTTTTGATTTATGTAATTTATTTAATTATAGTGTAGTGTTAGGTGTTAGTGTAACTTAGGTTGGGTTTTATTTTACAGGTAAATTTGTATTTATTTTAGATAGGTAGTTATTAAATAGTTAATAACTATTTAATAACTATTCTACCTAGTTAAAATAAATACAAACTTGCCTGTAAAATAAAAATAAAACCTAAGCTAGCTACAATGTAACTATTAGTTATATTGTAACTAGTTTAGGGTTTATTTTACAGGTAAGTATTTAGTTTTAAATAGTAATAATGTAGTTAATGATAGTAATATTTATTTAGATTTATTTAAATTATATTTAAGTTAGGGGGTGTTAGGTTTAGGGTTAGACTTAGTTTTAGGGGTTAATAACTTTAATATAGTGGCGGCGACGTTGGGGGCGGCAGATTACGGGTTAATAAATGTAGGTAGGTGGTGTCGATGTTAGGGCCGGCAGATTAGGGGTTAATAATATTTAACTAATGTTTGCGAGGTGGGAGTGGCGGGGACGTTGGGGGCGGCAGATTAGGGGTTAATAAATATAATGTAGGTGTCAGCGATGTTGGGGGCAGCAGATTAGGGGTTCATAAATATAATGCAGGTGGCGGCGGTGTCCGGAGTGGCAGATTAGGGGTTAATGATTATAATGTAGGTGTTGGCGATGTCAGGGGTGGCAGATTAGGGTTAATAAGTGTAAGATTAGGGGTGTTTAGACTCAGGGTTCATGTTAGGGTGATAGTTGTAGACATAACGTTTATTTCCCATAGGAATCAATGGGGCTGCATTAAGGAGTTTTACGCTGCTTTTTTGCAGGTGTTAGACTTTTTTTCAGCCGGCTCTCCCCGTTGATTCCTATGGGGAAATTGTGCACGAGCACGTTACACCAGCTCACAGCTGAATTAAGCAGCGCTGGTATTGGAGTGCTGTAATGAGCAAAATTTTGCTCAACGCTCACTTCTTGTCTTTTTTTTTTTTTTTTTTTTTCAAAAGTGTTTTTATTAAGGCAAACAAACAGTTATAACAATCGAAGAATGAAGGGTAACATCTCCATAGCAATAATACAAATCAATAGTCTCATACAGCAATATATTATAAAATAAGGCGTTAATTGGGGCAAAGTATCACCCTTCATCTATGCCTCTTTTTGTAATGATTAAACACTCTGGCGTCTTCAATATAATAGAGATCCACTCATGGGATCTGGTGACTGGGGCCAATCTGAAGACATCTTCCGAGAATTCAGAAAGTCTTCATCATATGTTAGAAAAACCAATAGAGTTATAAGCTTAGCCTAGGCTAATATGAACAACGTGTATACATTATATCCCAGTATCCATCACTGTGTCAGAGAAACAAACTGCCTGGATTGTATCTCATGTAAGCCTAAATCCTAATATATAGAGGGGTGTAGTTGCTCACATTAATACAAATGGAATAATAGCTTTGAGACTAAAAAACTAAAGGTTGCAGGTTCAGAGAGTTTTATAATCATGTAAAGAATGTGAAGCTAACTGGACTACAGCAGTCTGTAAACCCCTGGGGGCGGTTAAGTACATATAGCACCATGGTAGGCAGCTAGTGGAAATGTTGCTACAGCCAGGTGCACCCCCAGGGCCTCACCCTACAAAATGAGTGGGAAACACATATATTGGCCGTCCCAAAATCTCTGAGCCTGAGACAACAACCCAGCAGTTCTAACAGATACAGTGGATATATAAGTGAGATTACAGGTATATTAAACTCATAATGATAAACAGTCAGTGGATACTGAACCTAGAATGACATTCATATTGATTCTTTACATTAGCAGCATCCGAAGAGCCGTTTTTACACTCATATAGGTACTAACTCTGACAGAGACTCTACGGACAGGGCAGAGACTACTTAACTCTGCCAGAAGGGAGCATAGAGGATAAATTATTTATACCTTTACTACACAGTTGGGAGAGGGGAGGGGAGAAAGGGGGAAAACAGGGGAAAGAGGGGGAGGGGGAAAAGAGGGGGAGGAGGGGGGGAGAGGAAGAAAAAGGGGGGGGGATGGGGGGAAAGGGGGGGAAAGGAGGGGAGGAGGGGGCGGATCCAGGACTGGTAATGGAGTCCCGTTCTTTGAATAAGCCTTGTTGCCCAAGTATTATCTTAATGTAACCACTCTCTTCCCTAACAACACATATTATCATGAGGGGGCTGCAATGATATCAAGGGAGTAGACTTTTGAACTAGACATACATACATCTGTTAAACATCTATGGTAAATAATTATGACATTAGAACACTACACTAACACTGAGAGCAGCCTGTGTCTCCCAAACATAGTCCCCGCCCCCCATCCCAGCATATCTGATGGGAAATGTGCCCCTTTCCCTTAAACCAAAGAATAAATTGTGCTGCTCTAAGCTGTTTATACATGACCATGTCTACCTCTGTATGCATGTGCAGCTGAGCAAGCCCTTAGGCAATTCTCAGGGGAATATTAGCAAGAGCATTGCTGGTACAATTAGCTAAGTGTTAGTCTGGGTTAAGTGGAGCATCAGAGATCCTCATACCGTCCTCCCAGCTGATAGTCCAAACAGAGAGTATCAAAATGCCCTGGACATAAATTAGGCATTCATTGAGTAATGCAAAAAGATCTGGGGCCCCACCACAGGACCCCCAGTTCGGGCATAACAGAGTTATACACTCATTCAACACTTAATTTAGCGTTTGGAGAGGAGGCAGAGACAGCTATGCAAAGTCCCATTCAGATGTTCCCAGGTCTTCGTGAGCAGGCATAAGGCATTCAATCAAGATTGTTCACATGCCTATCCCACCGAACTCCCCTAATATCCAGCACCGCTTAGGTCAAAAAGTCCCCCCACTGTCCCTCTATACTAGCAGGGGCTGTGCGCAGTTACCCTATACCGGACCGGACCTCTAAGATGGAGAAGGCAATGGGGTCAAAGCAGGAGCCACAATTCACAGATGGATCCTGACCTTGCGTGATCGGCCAAGAGACGACTCCTCCAAGCAGCAGCTGCACAACAGACGGCAAGTACTGGGTCCCACATTCCTCTTCCTTCTGCAGTAGAGATCCCATATCGGGCCAAGAGAAGTGTCCCACTGACCATAAATTTTGCTCCGTATGTAGACCTTCCCTTGTTGTCAGTTAAACTCGTACCGGCCGCATCTCCCCAGCTAGGGACCAAAGCAGACAAAGATCTCTCACCAGCTCCCGGCTGTTCACTGACCTGTATATCCGTAGTAATAAGCGGGGTCATGTCAGTTAGTGTGTCGCCATATAGCTTAGAAGGCTCCATGTTCACCCCTCTCTCACTAACCGATAAATCCATCTTGAGATGTGTAAATGCCATGTGGGACAGGAGGCGGTCAAATCTAGCGTACATTGTACGATCAAACTCAGTCATCCAGTCCTGTATAACCACAAGGAGTTCCTCCATGGTCAATCTTATAGGTAATGCAGGAGATGTAATGCAACTTGCAGTATTAGAAGGGTTTGGAAAAGGAGATTTAGAGAATATCTCCACATACCCGGTTATCCGGGGGGGGTGCTGAGACTTTCTTTCCGTGAAGGCCGCCCAGAATAAACTACAGCGATCCGGTCTGGGAGACCCTGGGGCTACACACTTTAGGTATTGCTTTTATCAGCAGACTGTTCCCTATCAGATGGTGCAAAATTCTGTGCTGGATGGCATCAAAATATATTGTTTACATGGCAGAATGTAATTTAGTCTGCCAGAGCTCCAAGTTTTGCGGCCATCTTCAGCCTGAGCCCGGACACGCCACCACTTCTTGTCTTTTAACGACGGGTTTGTAAAAACCTGTATTACCAGCGCTGCAGGTAAGTGAGCGGTGAGACAAAACTGCTCGTTAGCACCGCATAGCCTCTAACGCAAAACTCGTAATCTAGGTGAAAGTAAACAAATTATGAACAATGACAAAAACAATGATAAAAAAATCAATAGCACATTGAATACAACGCATTTCTCTGCGTCTACTGCACCATTTCCTCAGACATAAAGTGCTAAGATTTTAATATTTCTGATCCTATATTATTTATATTTATTATTTCTTGGTCATCTTAGATCCACAATCTGATCATTATGCAAATAAGGTATTCACTGGTTTACAATTTAATACACCGTTCATTGTAGACTTAGGAGCCGATTTATCAATGTCTGGCGGACATGATACGCTGTAGCGTATCATGTCCGCCAGACATTGCTGAATGCCTTTGAGACCAACTCTGATTCCCGGAGGGAACCCTTGAGTGGGGGGCTATGTCATGCTGCGCCGCTCTAGTCATTGCTAGGGGCATGGCGTCTCCTTCCCTGCTCGTTGCCTAGGGCTGTATCGGGTCTGGAGGCGTGCGGCACTGACATCATCGCCACACGCTCCTCTCCCTCTCTGATGCCGGTCAAACACTTGTGGCGCGAATTCTATGCCTATGTAAGTGTTCCTTGTACGATCTATCACTTCCTAGGTATAGGTGTTACTTCCTAGGTATGTGTGCTCCTGGGTGTGATAGATCATACTTTTCTTACTGCCTTATTGTTATACCGCTGCTGAACTCTGCCTGTCTGACTACTTTGCCTCTTAACCCCTAAATTGGTGGATTGATATACTGCTGCTGAACCCTGCCTGTCTGACTGCTCTGCTTATTAACCCCTGTTGTTCTGGATTGCCTCTTTGTTGCCGAATCGTGCCTGCCTGACCATTCTAGTGGTGTGCCCTTGGACTGTTTTGCTGTTGCCAAACCCTGCCTGCCTGACCACTCTAATGGTTTGTCTTTGGACCGCTCTGCCATTGCCACTGGGGACAGCCCTGCCAGTGGTGAGTGCCACCTTTCTCATCTTACTAACTTTCTCTGCTCTGGGATATTCCTTATCTTTCAGGCTCGACGCCGGGATAACAAGACTACTGGCCGAGTCCCGTCTGATAGAGGAATATCCCACGAGCATTACATCCTCTTGCTAGTTTAAGAGGTGTTGCTAAAATGATTGTTCATCTTAATATTATTTACTAAATAGAATTTATATTACTGAGGGATAGATTATGAGTGGAGCGCAATTTAGCTCTCCCGCGCGCGTGTTAACATTGCCTGCTCTCCTTCCTGCTTGTCTCTCCCATGCCACAGCCACTGCCCTGTCCCCCGCCTCCCAGCACAGCACAGGTAACTCCCTTTGTTAACTTTCTTTCTACAGCCCCTGCCCCCCGCCTCCCAGCCCTCCCACCTCCCAGCACCTATTTAATGGAGGTTGCTGCTGCCTTAGTCTGAGACTGCAGCTTCTTCCAGCCTGCTCTCCTCCCTGCTTGTTTCTCCAATGCCACAGCCACTGCCCTGCCCCCCGCCTCCCAGCACAGCACAGCACAGGTAACTCCCTTTGTTAACTTTCTTTCTACAGCCACTGCCCCCTGCCTCCCAGCTCTCCCACCTCCCAGCACCTATATAATGGAGGTTGCTGCATGACTGCGCAGTGGCCACGCACAGCAGGTGCGGCGCTGGCGCGCCAAAGGGACACCAAAAGCAAGCCGTCAGCGCCTGTCCACGCCTGGACCGCGTCCAGCGCCACTAACCCTGGCTCCTACAACCACCGCCACTACGATGCCAGCACCCTCCTCCATCTCAACACCGGTAGATCATCTGCCTGCCACCATGCATCCCCGACGAACACCATAGGACCCTTCACCTGCCCCAACTGCGCCTTCTCCTCCCTCCGAACCACTAACCCATCAGTCACCTCACGCGCCTTCTCCTCCCTCCGAACCACTAACCTGCCAGTCACCTCATGCAAAAACAACTGCAACCACCTCAACTGCATCCTCCTCTACACCCGCTCCGTCCGCAAGCATGCCGTCGAAATTTGGAACCTGCTAAACTCCCCCTCCCCATATGTTACCTTCCTCACCGAAACCTGGCTAAACCCCACATCAATGCCTGACATCACCATCGCCATCCCCAACGGATACAAGATCTCCCACAAGAAACACAGCAACCGACCGGGAGGAGGCATTGCCATTGTCCACAAACACTCCCTCCACGTCACAACCAGCTGCGACTACCACTCACCAGGCTTGGAACACCTACACTTCAAGATCCAGGTCAGTCCCAAAACCACCCTCCATGGCACCCTCATCTACAGATCTCTTGGACTTCATCCTGCCTTCTGCGACTCCATTATCGACCTCATCGCACCCCACGCCCTCCCCTCAACAGACTACATCCTCCTCTGTGACCTAAACTTCCACCTAGACAACCCCAATGACCACAACACCACCAACCTCTTAGAAAACCTTGGAACGATCGGACTAGAGCAACTCGTCAACTCCCCAACACACTTAGCCAGACACACCCTCGACCCTATCTTCTCTGCAGGCAACCACATCACCAAACTCCATTGGACCAACCACCATTGCATACACTTTTCCTTCAACAAACCCACCATACACCTCTGGCAGCACCACCCACCCCGCAGAAACTGGAACAACATCACCAAAGACCAACTGCACTCCACCCTGAACAAGTGCCCCCCAGCAACCTCCACAGATGCCAACTCCTCCACCCGCAACCTCCACCACTGGCTCACAGACTGCGCCAACACCCTCACCCCTCTCAAGAAACCATCCAACCGCCAACCCACCAACAAGGCTAGTTGGTTCACCCCTGCCCTCCAGGACTCATAACGCCACTGCAGGTGATTAGAAAGGAAGGACCTGGAGATCCAGCAAGACCCCTTCAAATAAAACAGCCTACAAAGAAGCCATCACTACCCACCACCACCTCATCAAAACCACCAAGAAGACAGCCATACAAGATAGAATTAATACCAATGTCCACAACAGCAAGGAGCTATTCACAGTCATCAAGGAATTCTCCAATCCCAACAGCGAAACCAACGACATCCCGCCCTCCCAGGACCTCTGCGATAACCTTGCAATGTACTTCCACCACAAGATCGTCGACATCTATGACAGCTTTGTGCCCCAGAACTCACCCACCACCGCCTACCCACCGCCTACCACTAACCTGCCAGTCACCTCACGCAAAAACAACTGCAACCACCTCAACTGCATCCTCCTCTACACCCGCTCCGTCCGCAAGCATGCCGTCGAAATTTGGAACCTGCTAAACTCCACCTCCCCATATGTTGCCTTCCTCACCGAAACCTGGCTAAACCCCACATCAATGCCTGACATCACCATCGCCATCCCCGACGGATACAAGATCTCCCACAAGAACCGCAGCAACCGACCGGGAGGAGGCATCGCCATCGTCCACAAACACTCCCTCCACGTCACAACCAGCTGCGACTACCACTCACCAGGCTTGGAACACCTACACTTCAAGATCCAGGTCAGTCCCAACACCACCCTCCGTGGCACCCTCATCTACAGATCTCTTGGACTTCGTCCTGCCTTCTGCAACTCCATTACTGACCTCATCGCACCCCACGCCCTCCCCTCAACAGACTACATTCTCCTCGGGGACCTAAACTTCCACCTAGACAACCCCAATGACCACAACACCACCAACCTCTTAGAAAACCTTGGAACGATCGGACTAAAGCAACTCGTCAACTCCCCAACCCACTTAGCCGGACACAACCTCGACCCTATCTTCTCTGCAGGCAACCACATCACCGAACTCCATTGGACCGACCACCATTGCATACACTTTTCCTTCAACAAACCCACCACACACCTCTGGCAGCACCACCCACCCCGCAGAAACTGGAACAACATCACCAAAGACCAACTGCACTCCACCCTGAACAAGTGCCCCCCAGCAACCTCCACAGATGCCAACTCCTCCGCCCGCAACCTCCACCACTGGCTCACAGACTGCGCCAACACCCTCGCCCATCTCAAGAAACCATCCAACCGCCAACCCACCAACAAGGCTAGTTGGTTCACCCCTGTCCTCCAGGACTCATAACGCCACTGCAGGTGATTAGAAAGGAAGGACCTGGAGATCCAGCAAGACCCCTTCAAATAAAACAGCCTACAAAGAAGCCATCACTACCCACCACCACCTCATCAAAACCACCAAGAAGACAGCCATACAAGATAGAATTAATGCCAATGTCCACAACAGCAAGGAGCTATTCACAGTCATCAAGGAATTCTCCAATCCCAACAGCGACACCAACGACATCTCCCCCTCCCAGGACCTCTGCGATAACCTCGCAATGTACTTCCACCACAAGATCGTCGACATCTATGACAGCTTTGTGCCCCAGAACTCACCCACCACCGCCTACCCACCAACTCCCACCGATACCTCACCCAAATACACCACCGCCTACCCCCCACGGACCATCTGGAGCCCCCTCACCACAGAGGACACCATCAGAATCATGAAATCGATCCACTCCGGAGCACCCTTGGACCCATGCCCGCATCACATTTTCAACAAAGCGGGTGACACCATCGCCCCCGAGCTCTGCAGCACCATCAACTGCTCCATCAAAACTGGCACCTTTCCGGATGATTGGAAGCACGCAGAATTAAAACCCCTACTGAAAAAACCCATGGCTGACCCCAATGATCAGAAGAACTACTGCCAATCTCTCTGCTCCCCTTTGCGGCCAAAGTCATCGAAAAGTCCATTAACGCGCAACTCGTTGACTACATCAAAGCCAACCACACCCTGGACCCCTCCCAATCTGGTTTCAGGAACAACCACAGCACCGAGACTGCCCTCCTCACCGCCACAGATGACATCCTCACCCTACTTGACTGAGGAGAGACCGCCGCCCTCATTCTCCTAGACCTCTCAGCAGCATTCGACACTGTCTCCCACCTCACCCTCCGCAACCGACTACACGATGCCGGCATACACGACAAAGCCCTGGACTGGATCACCTCCTTCCTCACTGGCAGAACCCAGAAAGTTAGACTTCCACCCTTCACCTCCAAGCCCACAGAAATCAGCTGTGGTGTACCCCAAGGCTCTTCGCTGAGCCCCACCCTATTCAACATCTACATGGCCCCTCTCGCCACCATCGCCCGACAACACAACCTCAACATCGTCTCCTATGCCGATGACACACAGCTAATCATCTCACTCACCAGTGACCCCACCACCGCCAAGAGAAACATCCACGAAGGGCTGACAGCAGTCACCACCTGGATGAGCTACAACTGCCTAAAGCTGAACTCAGACAAGACCGAAGTCTTCCTCCTCCTAGGCGTCATCCTGGACTCATCGCTCTCCATGGACCGGCAAATCAACGCCGTCTCTTCTGCATTCTTCCACACACTTCACCTGCTGCGAAAGATCTTCAAATGGATCCCAACCGAGACCAGGAAGACTATCACTCACGTCCTCGTCAGCAGCCGACTAGACTATGGTAATGCACTCTACAACGGCACCACCACCAAGCTCCAAAAGAGACTACAGCGCATCCAGAATGCCTCAGCCAGACTAATCCTCGACATCCCTTGTCAATGCCACATCACCAAACACCTGCGGGACCTGCACTGGCTCCACATCAACAAAAGAATAACCTTCAAGCTTCTCACCCACGCATTCAAGGCCCTCCACAACATCGGTCCCGAATACTTGAACCACCGCGTTACCTTCTACACCCCTGCCAGACAATTTCGATCGGCTGACCAAGCCCTCGCCGTCATCCCCACATCAGGAAAACCACAGCGGGAGGCAGATCCTTCTCTCACCTGGCAGCCAAAACTTGGAACACCCTCCCACTGCACCTCAGACAAGCTACCGCCCTAACTAACTTCAGAAAGGACCTCAAGACCTGGCTCTTCGACTGAACTGCAACCCTCAGCACCTTGAGACTCTTACGGGTGAATAGCCGCACTTTACAAGAACCCAATAGATAGATAGATGGAGACTTTTTGCATGCGTGGGGTTGCCCTTGTATTACAAGTTGAACGTAAAAAGTTTACGCATGAGCGAAACCCGACTCACACTAACAAACTGGAAAAAAAAAAAATAACACAGAGAAACACCCCATATTGCTTGTGCGCTACAGTTAGCGCACCTCTCGCAATCTGGTCCTGAATTAGTACTGTTTGATGCAAATCATAATGCAGAGACGTGCTTGGAAAACTATATGTTAAAGTTATAATATTATTTGTTATGACGGTTTCAGTTTGCATCTCCCTATGGAGCATTATGAAAAGACTTGCCAGCTTATAAAGTACATACATTAAATAGATGATTATTTCCAGTCTGTGTAATTAAATTATTATGAAGAAGCTTATGTGTTCAATCATGATAATATGTGCTTCTTGTTCAGAATATATTCAGAATGCATTTATAAGTGGCGGAGGAATATTAGCAAAATGTATATTAGGCTTTCAAAAAAGATAATAGGTAATAACCATAAATCTGCATGAGATATCTTCCTTCTCGTTGCTTATTGTTATTTGATTAATAAAAATTAGTGAAAAGATCAAATCAAACACAATGTATTGAATTCCAAATTCTTTAGCTGGAAGCTTCTAATTGGAACCTACACACTACATGCACACTTGTTTGTCAATCAAGTTTGTGCATGGAACGTATGCACCAATCAAAGACTGCATATGTTCCCATGGTTACCACTCCAAGCATTTAAACTGTGCTGACCTCAGAATTAAAACATTTTTTTTAGAGATAATGTATATTTTATAGTAGTCACTTTAACATCATCACTTAGTGTTCGTGTTTGCCATATTACTGCAATAAAACCTAAGATCTATGACAAAAAGCTTTCTGTACTTTCTAGAGATATCATAGAAACAAGCTACAACAGATAATAGGCATATTGCAAGATGTTTCACAAACATAACTTGAATTTTTAAATTAAATTGCAAAAAATATAAATGTGTGTCTTATTAATACACTGAGGACATCTTTGGAAACTCCTTAGTAGGGTCTAAACCATACAATAAGCTTTTTTGGACTAACAAGATTTAAATTTGATGGTTCATCCTGAAACATACAAAGCAAACATTCCAGCCTGCCACACCATAGGTTACCACCAGTAAGTTAGACTGGAAGGAGAAGAGGGGCTATATTACTGATACACATCCTAATATGTCTCCATTGCAATGTTTCACAAATTCTGTGAAGCCATTTCAGTGCATTAGAAAAACTTGTGATAACTAACTTATAACAAGTTTTAAAATGTATGGAAGGTAAGTTCAGGAGGGTGCACGTCTCTACAGCACAGTATGACAACGGTTTGGCAACAACGTTATACATTAGCAAGAGCACTAGATGGTAGCACTATTTCCTGTCATGTAGTGCTCCAGTTCTCCAACAAAGATTAACATGAGAACGATTATAGAAGTAAATTGTATATTTTATTAAGATTATATTCTCTATCCGAATCATGAAAGAAAAAAAATTGGGTTTCATGTCCCTTTAAGAATGCATGATAGTGGAAAATCATGCTCTTATTTTCTCTTTGCAATCAGGGATGACTTATCCATTAGCCACAGTAGACAAAGTTCCTAGGGCCCATGACTTTTAGGATTACATGAAAATCAGAAGTAAAAAAAAAACACAGAACTTTTGGGGTTGTAGAAAATGTTTTATTTTGTTATTTATTTCTGTGATCAATGAGAGCCCTTAAAGGGACAGTCTAGTCAAAATTAAACTTTTATGATTCAGATAGGGCATATCATTTTAAACAACTTTCCAATTTACTTTTATCATCAAATTTTCTTTGTTCTCTTGATATTCTTTGTTGAAACTAAACCTAAGTAGGCTCATATGCTAATTTCTAAGCCCTTGAAGGCTGCCTCTTATCTCAGGGCATTTTGACAGTTTTTCACAGCTACAGTATGTTAGTTCATGTGTGCCATATAGTGGAGTTACCTAGGAATCAGCACTGATTGGCTAAAATGCATGTCTGTCAAAATAACTGAAATAAGTGGGCAGTCTGCAGAGGCTTAGATATAAGCTAATCACAGAGATAAAAAGTATTTTAATATAACTGTGTTGGCTATGCAAAACTGGGGAATGGGATTAGCTATCTTTTTAAACAATAAAAATTCTGGAGTAGCCTGTCCCTTTAACTCTTATTGGTTAGAGTTAATATCATCTGTTCCCAGATATAATTTAGTGTTGACAAGGGCTGAGTGTGAGAGTAATCGCCAGAAAGATAAGTGCCGCAATTTTTGTTGTTGTTCTTCAATTGAATGTGAGCAGTAAAAGATTAAAGCAACACAAACATATTCTAGTAGATAATCATATAATAAAAATATTCTAGTATGCAATTTACATATTACAGATTTCTCCAGACGTTAACTGCATCAGACACAAATGTGCATTAATCCTGCAAATAAACGAATAAAGCTGCTTAAAAATATGTTTTTAACGGGGGGGGGGGGGGCGTGTCCGTGCAGTGTACTGAATAGGACGCACATTCTGAAGGCTCCAGAAGAACTGTTAAAAAGGTATCACAGCCCTGCTCCTTGTGATCCCATATCTACTTTCTTAGCTGGGGACTCAGATCGGAATACTAGGGCCTAAGGCGGCGGCCTACTACTGGGTATCCACCTCCCCCCGGGAAGAGCCGGGTCAACAGTGCTGTCAGGAAAACTGACTTACTGAACCTCTTCACAACCTATCACTGAGAAGTCACTAAGCTAATCTACCAATATCTCCTACCACATAGCATTGGGATCTTTGCAACAAGGTGGAGATAACTTTCTGTGGTAAAGCATGACAGACATGGTGGCAGAGAGCTGCCAGGCGCGATGTGAAGATCTTTTTGCAAATTTTACATCATCATGCACAGGCTAATTGAGAGAGCTCCATATGACTACCTGTTGAAGCGCTTAAACATTGAGAACGAGACCACAGCACTCACGATGGGCTCACTGTAAACAAAGCCCCAAAATAACCGTACTGATACCGACTACAAGCCCAAAGCTTGGGAGTCGCATGGTTCAGGTCGCAATCAAACAGCCCCCAATACATCCAGAGGCACTCGCAACACAAAGCTGCAACTGATGTCTCAAAAGCAGTGGCTACCGGTAATAGAGGAACCCCCGGAGCTGTCAGAAATTACTAAAATTGCCCAGAGAGAACCAAGCTTCCTGAGCGCAAAACCAGGGAACCGAGCTATGGACTACACCCAGACCAAACAGTGGAGAAGGAGGAAATTACCAGCACAAACAGCTTTACTGCAGAGGACCGGGGGAGCCCACCTAAAAAAGCAACTCCAAAAACCCGGACAAGCCTCTTACCTGCAAACATAACAGTGACGAGTCTTGCAGATGACGCGATGCGCCAACTACATACTGGGTCTACTTATGGCAGGACTTATGTTGCTTATATGGTGCTGGATGCATCCTGAGAACAGGAGAGGGTGACATGGGGATGCCCTTCTCTAACAGTGTCCTGCTGAGGCACCGATAAACAGTACTCTGATGGTATTGGCATGTGCTTTGCTGTGGTGTTGGGATATATTCTAATGTGATGATGATTCCTTTTTTTTTAGCTCACCTAGACAACGATCATTACAGCATATATGACACCACATGGAGCTTAAACATTTCCCAAGGTGTATTAAATAAAATCCACCCGATATTATTTCCCTTGAATCACTCCACTGACCCCTTACACAGAGACTCCCACATATATTACAAAATGCTGCCATACCTGCAAACAAAACCATGGGGTTAAAATAAAATGTATACTCTGTCTTTTATGCAGCATGGGTTGTAAGGACCATAATAATACCGCTGAGACTTCCCATGATACCCAATGATGTTAATGTTCCTCACAGTTTTTTTTATAATTTTGAGATGACAGCACTGTACACCACAGTAATCACATAGTTATGCGTGTTCTTGTTAATTGTACGCATTGTAAAGTTGATATCTTCTCTTCTTAATATACTGCTATACCTAAGGTGCAATGGTGTACTTAGGGCCCTCTTCCCGCGGCTAGTGGCTGGAGCTGTGGGAGAGACAACACAGACAGCCTGAAAACAGTGTGACACAGAATGCTTTAAAATGTCAGTTTATCTATAGCTCACACGAGGTACATGAATCTGTTTATCTCTTTCGTTGCTATTGGAGCACTCCCGCCCTGTCAAATATATCAAACTAGGACGCACAACCCCTTCATCTAGTAACCTGCACAATATATATCGCTATTATAATAATGCCATACCCCGACTCATAATGTAAGCACGTCCTATTTATTCAAATGTAATGCACCTGTGCAGGGTCCTATCTATTTTTGCCTGATAATAGCCTCAGAAGGTTCAGCTCTGGGGGCCTATCTATCAAGCTCCAGAAACAGCAGTTATGAGGCAGCGGCCTAAAAACCTCGCCACAAATCAACCCGATCCAGTACGATCAGGTTGATTGACAGCCCCCTGCTGGAGACCAATTGGCCGTGAATCTGCAGGGGGCGGCGTTGCACCAGCAGCTCAAAAGAGCTGCTTGTGCAATGCTGAATACGGAAAACGTATTGCTCTACGCATTCAGCGAGGTCTGTTGGACCTGATCTGCACTGTCGGATCATGTCAGACAGACTGTTGTTAAATAGGCCTCCTGATCTTTACTCTGTATATTCCACGATAACTCACTGAAACAGTTTCGTTTATTGGGTTTTTTTTTTCTTATATGCCCTTTACATATTAATCTTTAAGACCCAAGAAAGGTCCAATCAATTGTTACTTGGGGCAAAAAAGAGGAGATCTGTTTATAATCTAGAATTATGTTTCTTGAACAATGTCTTTACTTTGAAAGCATATTCTCTCCCTGTCAATTAGACCTACATGACTTTTTGCTTCCCTATTCCCTTCTAAACCCAAACCTTATCCCTACATATGTCCAATATGGTTTATAAGTGAACTGGTTAAAGGCCCATGAGAGGGCTATACAATTAAAATGTGGGCCTCTTAAGAAATACACTGATATAAAGAGAGTAATCTAATGTGCTAAAGTTGTAATATATGATGTATGATATATGTTTTTGTATAGACAGCACACTGTATCACCATGGTGAAAAATAATATTGTAACGCTCTCGTAGCATGCTTTGTGCATTCAATTTTTGACGTGTATGTTCACTTGATCTAAATAAAGCTCTTTTGAAAAAAAAAAAAAATGTTTTTATCAAATGTTATGTTATATCAATGGGCCGAATTATCATTGTGCGAGCGGACATGATCCGATATTGTGGATCATGTTCACTGCACATCGATAAATGCAGACAGCATATGCTCTTGGCATTTATCATTGCACCAGCGGTTCTTGTGAACTGCTGGTGCAATGCTGCCCCTGCAGATTCGCGGCCAATCGGCCGCTAGCAGGGGGTGGCAATCAACCCGATTGTATATGATAGGGTTGATTTCTGGCGATGTCTGTCCGCCGCCTCAGAGCAGAAGGACAGGTTATGGAGCAGCGGTCTTTAGACCACTGCTTCATAACTTGTCTTTCTGGCGAGCCTGAAGCCATCAAGCTCCTTACGGAACAACACTATTAAAAACATCAGTTACATGGGCAATTCAGTTCATTACAAGATAGATGCTTGATCAGTTGCTGATTTTTTGGAGAATAAAAAAAAAATGAGAGGAATGATAGCGGTACTGTCAGTGATAGCTGTACTGTCAGTGATAGCGGTACTGTCAGTGCATGTAAGAGAACGAGCTAAACAAGGCATTTGGCGGGAGCTATATTTGGTCATAAGAGAAGTGAAAGCGGTTGATGCTATTCCAGTAAAAGGGAGACAGGGTAAGGGAAAGCAAGTGGTAAAGGGTTGCCCTAGAAAGAGAGAGAGGGGTGAGAGTGGACCAGTTAGGACATCCCCTCTTTTACATCTCATTTGTCACCTCATTTAAACATTTTTTTTGTGTGTGGCTTCTTTTGTGATGATGTAGTGTATTTGCATTGGCTGATTATAACGTCCTTCCATTAATATCTGTACAAAGCAGGGGAAAAAAAGCACAAAAGTAACCTTAAATAATTTAATGACTCCCTTTGCCCATACATATTCATGCGTTTACATAATTGGACATAACACAAAAAATAGATGAAATATTAAAGGGATATTAAACAGAGATTGTAATATAACATGTTTAATTATAACTTACTTTGTTCCCCTTTCCTGTAATTTAACTCTTAAAATAGTTGGTTTTCTAAATTACACTGTTTCTATAAAGTGATGGGCACTGCCATGTTTGTACTTAAGCTGCACCATATCTGTTTCCCTGCTCAAGAGACAGATAATCTGAAAAGGTTTCCACACAGCTTTGTTTGTAGAAAAAGAGATCAATAGAAAATGAGTTCCAACCTTGTGGCACCCATTACTTTTTAGAAACTAACGTACTTTATAGAATCTTAACCTTTAAACTTATATTTTCAATATTTAAACAACTAATACAATTGTAAAGATAAATCTACATGATGGGCTTGATATAACAAAAGTTCAGTATCATGAACCTTGTACGTCCTGCTGATTGTGCAATGCAACCCCCTGCTTGAGCACGGCCAATTGCATGCAAGAGGGGGAGCTGTCAATCATCCCAATCTGATCGGATCAAGATGATTGCTATCCACCTAAAGTGTCGAGAAGAGGTTAAGTAGCAGCTGCTACTTAACTAGCATTTTAGGCTCGCTCTGAGCGAGCCTGAAATCCTGGGGCATAAATATAGCCCATTATTATAAGGCTAATCTTTGCTTTCAATTCATCGTTATGTTTAGCATGTATTTACTGTTTAACATCCCTTTAGGTATATAACACAGGCATTATTTTTAAATTGATTCCGTGGCTATTTTCATTGACTGAAATGGTTCTTGAAACATTGCTAAACATCAACCAAGCTGCTATAAATAATTTCTCACAGCAATTCAAATAGAATAGAGTGGGAGCCATAATTTCCTAAATTCAAATTTTTATTGCTGAATATCTACCCATTCCTGCAAGACATAATGGAGAAAAGCACTTGGCAAAGATATATTATACTATATGTTAAAGCCACAATATTATATTTTATGGCCATTTTAATTTGCATCTCTGATCTCCCTATAGAGCATTAGGAAAAGGCTTGCCAACTTATAAAGTGTGTACATTTAAATAGATGATCATTTTCTGTCTGTATGATTAAATTATTCCATAGAAACGTGTGTGTTCAATCATGATAAAATGTGCTTGTTATTCACAATGTATTTATAAGTGGCTGAGGAATATAAGCAACTGCACTTACATTAGGCCTTCACAATAGATAATGGGTAATAATCATAAATGTACATAGAATGTCTTCCTTCGAGTTACTTCTTGTTTTCTGATTAATAAAGATGACTGAAAAGATGAAACCAGCCACATTCATTGAATCACAAATTCCCTAACTATAATTGCTTTGACATAATGTATTTTAGTTAAACTTGAAAAACTATTTTTTCTCCTTAATACAATTACTTTAAGCTGTGACAAAAAAATCATATGTAGGCAGAACATGTAAACAATGGCATAAATATCTATATTTATCTATCTATCCAGCTCTATAGCGCTCCTGTTACCATATGAAACAGTTAATCAGAGAACAATACCTTGCAGTCTGCAATTACAGGGTGAGGTTACCTAATTAACTGTTTCACTGCTGGGCCGCACACAAAACTAGCCTTAGAGGGAACACTATCTGTGTCCCTTTCGGCATCAACTTGCGGTGGTGCGGTTGGTGGTATGGGAGGGAAGTAGGGAGGTGGGCAACCCATCGCAGGAAGGGGGAGGGAGGGGGTGCACCGCAATGCAGAAAATGTTTTGGAGGGAGGGGGTGCGACCGCTATGCAGAAATTGTTTGGGAGGGAGCCACTACCTACAGAAAAGATCATGAGAAGGGGGGAGCATAATGCAATCACTTGGAGGGGGGGGGGCACTAAACTACAGAAAAAATGTATATTTTTAACTAAATAAATAAAAGTTATATACAATATATGTATATATAAACTTAGTACTGGCAGACAGCTGCCAGTACCTAAGATGGCCAACACTGGAGGGGGAGAAGAGTTAAAGAGCTGTTTGGGTGGTAGAGGGAGGAAAAGGGGTATCCTACACTGCAGATATTTTTTTTTTACAAAAATGTCCCTATAATTTCATATTAGCAGTCTGCCAGTACCTAAGATGGTGGTGACAATTGGGGGGGCGAGGGAGGAAAGAGAGCTGTATGGGAGGGTTCAGGTAGGGATTAGGGGTTGGGAGGCATCAGCTGGGAGGGTAATCTCTACTCTACAACTAAATTTACTCTTACAAGCTACCTGATTAACCCCTACATTTCCAGGAATTTCAGAATTGTGATGCTCAGCTGCAATTAGCAGCCTTCTAATTATCAAAAAGAATTGACAAAGCCATGCATGCCTGCTATTTCTGAACAAAGAGGATCCCAGAGAAGCTTTAACAACCATTTGTGTTATGACTGCATAAGCGGTATGTAAATAATTTCAGTAAGAAACCCAAAGATTGAGAAAAGGTTGTTTTTTTTTTAGCTACAAGGTGTTTTATGTCACTTAGAGTTGGCAACCCACCATTATAATATCCTATATATCATGACAAACCAAACAACCAATCAGAATACATCGAAAATACATCATTGCGAGTAACCTAATCTAAATTGGATTTTATGTTACATTATCAGTTCTGTTACAATGGGTTAGATAAACTGAAACCTCAAAAAGTAACCTTTGTTCTGTTATCTCCTACAAAGTAAAGAGAACACTCAATAATACAATCGCAGCTCCACTAATTGCTATTTGACTAAAAGTAAAGTTTACTTCAAGATTGCCTTAAATAATGTCTAAAATCTCGACAAAAAGTGTCCAAAGCAGCAAATTCTATACAGTGAACTGCTGTTATATTAACTTCAATAACTCTCTGAATTTACCAATAAAAAATGTTAGCAGATGAAGAATTCAGTAGAGTGGAATAAAGAACTGAAATTCAATGTCATTGTCAAATGAATAAATTGTAACATACACTGAACATAAATCTATCTTCAAACTGGCACAACAAGTTGTTTGCTATCTACTGGAGCCACAGGGGTGAGAAAAGAAAGGCAGTTTAATAGAGTTTTGTAATACTTCAGACAGGAAATGATAAGAGAGTAATTTAGTTTTACATCCTATGCAAGGCACTTTAATGAAACCTCCATGAAAAAAGTTTTCATAGCAGCCCCCAGTTTATTAAAGGGACACTCAAGTCAAAATTAAACTTTCATTATTCAGATAGAACATGCAATTTTAAACAACTTTCCAATTTACTTCTATTAAAAAAAATGCACAGTCTTTTTATATTTAAACTTTTTTGAGTCATCAGCTCCTACTGAGCATGTGCAAGAATTCACAGAATAAGCGTATATGCATTTGTGATTGGCTGATGGCTGTCACATTGTACAGGGGGAGTGGAAATAGACATAAAAAAAATCTACTATTCATTTGAAGTTCAGACTAATTGCTATTGCATTGTCTTGTTATCTTGGATTTGTAGATTATGCAAATCTACTGTGTTGACTTGTCCTTTACGTGTGTTATACTTTACCCACTATTGTTGGTGACAGTTTACAATTTTAGGGTCGCTAAATAGTAGGGGTACTTGACAGCTCACCATTTTGACCACAGTAACATTGACAGCTCACCATTTTGACCACAGTAACATATATTCCATTTTTATTAAATATATACCAGTGTTATAGCCAAATAAAAATAACTTCAACTGCCACCTCAAAGAAACCTAACCTTGACCATCCCCACAGCAAAAAAAAAACTCTAACCATACTGTTTTAATGTCTCGCAGCAATTAATCCTAACCACAAAAAAATGTACTTAAATCTCTCCACAATTATTAAAAATAAACTTTCATGATTCAGATAGGGCAGGTAATTTTAAACAACTTTCCAATTTATTTTTATCATCAACTTTGCTTTGTTCTCTTGGTATTCTTAGTTAAAGCTAAACCTAGGTAGGCTCCTATGTTAATTTATTAGCCTTTGAAAGCCGCCTCTTATCTGAATGCATTTTGACAGTTTTTCACAACTAGAGGGCGTTAGTTCATGTGTGCCATATAGATAACATTGTGCTCCCCCCCCCCCCGTGGAATTGCCTTGGAGTCAGCACTGATTGGCTAAAATGCAAATCTGACAAAAGAACTTAAATAAGGGGGCAGTCTGCAGAGACTTAGATGCAAGGTAATCACAGAGGTAAAATGGTTATTATTATAACTGTGTTGGTTATGCAAAACTGAGGAATGGGTAATAAAAGGGATTATCTATCTTTTTAAACAATGAAAATTATTGAGTAGACTGTCCCTTTAAACTTACGAGAACACCACAATCAACCCTGTCTGCAACTTCTGACCACATTGTCCCATTCCCCAATGCAATTAACCCTAGCAATGACAACCCCTACCGTAACCATACCTTCACTACAATACACACAACCCTGCAATTCATATCGCAAACACCCCTTCACCATTAAATAAACCGGCTACGGAACAGCCACCACATGTAGCGCAGGATTCTCTTCCTGGTTCTCTATTGTACTTGTTGGTGGGTCCAGATGAATAGGAAACTGCCCAAGACTGCAGAAAAGAGCTATATAGGCAATTAGCAATTAATATTAATATTAATACTTAATAAAACTATTAACCCCTAATCCGCCAAACCCAGACAGCGCAAATAACGAATTAAATTATAAAGCCCCCTAACATAACACCCCCTAAATTAACCGCAATTACCTAAATTAAAAAATACTAAGTTACAATTAAAATAAAAAAGCTAACATTACTTAAAAATAAAAAACCTACAAATAAACTAATCTAAGATTACAAAAAATAAAAAAGTCTAACATGACATACAATAATAAACCAAATTATCAAAATTAAAAAATTAAACCTAATCCCTATGAAAATAAAAAAGCCCCCCCCCCCAAAAAACACCCCCTATTCTAATAATAAATTATTAATAGCGCTTAAAAGGGCCTTTTGTAGGGCATTGCCTTAAAGTGAAGGTAAACTTTGGTGAATGAAAGCCTGTTTTTTAAAAACACTATTAAAAACAGGGGCACTTTCATTCATCAAAGTTTACAAAGCAGCCATTTTGTTAAAAAAAATTACCTTTTTTTCTTTTCACAACTAGAGCAGCTTCCCCTACCTAGAGATCCTCTATTCACACGTCAGTAATGACTAATCCTGCTTCCTCTAATCACAGCTTTCCCCCCAGGGTAGTCATTGCCTGAGGCCATACTGTGATTGGAGGAAGCCAGATTAGTCATTGCTGGGTGTGAATAGAGGATCTCTAGGTGGGGGAAGCTGCTCTAGCTGTGAAAAAAAAAATTGGTAATTTTTTTAAAAAAACAGCTGCTTTGTAAACTTTGATGAATGAAAGTGCCCCTGTTTTTAATAGTATTTTAACATAAACGGGCTTTCATTCACCAAAGTTTACCTTCACTTTAAGGCAATGCCCTACAAAAGGCCCTTTTAACCTCATAAGGACATATGACGGAATTTTTCCGTCATAAAACAATTGAGCAAACTGAAAGCTGTGTCCTTAAAGGGTTAAGGGCTATTGGTATTTTAGTATTAGATTAGGGGGTGTTTTTATTTTGGGGGACTTTTTTCATAGGGGTTAGGTTTATTTTTTTTTTATTTTTGATCATTTAGTTTATTATTTTATGTAATGTTAGACTTTTTTAATTTTTGTAATCTTAGATTAATTTAATTTTAATTTTTTTAATTTTTTTAAGTAATGTTAGCTTTTTTATTTTAATTGTAACTTAGTATTTTTTAATTTAGGTAACTGGGGTTAATTTAAGGGAAGTTAGGTTAAGGGGCTTAGTAATTTAATTAGTTATTTGCGTTGTGTGGGTTTGACAGATTAGGGGTTAATAGTTTTATTAGGTTTATTGTGATGTGGGTTAATGGCGGATTAGGGGTTAATACAATTATTAGTTTTTTGTGATGTGGGTTAATGGCGGATTAGGGGTTAATACTGTATACATTTATTAGTTTTTTGTGATGTGGGTTAATGGCGGATTAGGGGTTAATACTGTATACATTTATTAGTTTTTTGTGATGTGGGTTAATGGTGGATTAGGGGTTAATACATTAATTACGTTTATTACGATGTGGGTTAATGGCGGATTAGGGGTTAATATACTTTATTAGTTATTGCAGTGGGGGATTGCGGTTGACAGGTAGATAGATATTGCACATGCATTAGGTGTTAGTTAATATTTGAAGGCAGTTACGGGAGTTATGGTGCTCACATTTTCAGCGCAAGTCTTGCTGCGCCTGCCTATGTGTGGCGAGGTGAAAATGGAGTAAAATTTCTCCATTTTCACAGCGTAAGTCCTTGCACTGAATATTTGATACCGATTTGCAACGCGGTTCTATGGTAGCTTATAGGAGTAAAAATTGCAGGCGGCAGGTGAAATATACGCGCCGCATTTATATGTGGCACCGTGTATGTGATACCAGAACCGCATAAATGCTTTTGCGGGCGACGCTGCATATGTAATCTTGCCCTATATCGCAGCAGTATGTGAAGAAATGTTTGTAGCAAGCTTTCACATTGTTGCACACAGTGATCAGACATATGCACTATCTTAAGCCTACCTAAGTAATCTGTTATGGAAGGGAGCTACATTTAAACCAAGGATACTAAGAGAAAGAAGTAAATGCGACAACAAAAGTCGGGAGGTTTATTTTGTTAGTTTTTTTGTTTTTCAATTGCACACTAGGGGCTAGATTACAAGTGGAGCACTAATTTAACGTGCGCCCGTAAACGGACAAACTTGCCTGTTTACGGGCACACGTTAAATAACCAGCAATTACAAGTGGCTGGTTAATGCTACCCTAGAAGAGAAGACAAGCGCAGAATGAACTAAAAACAAACACCTATAACAAAGGAGGAATTCCCAAAACCTCCCCACAAACCAAAGGAAATACAATTCAGTAGCTTATAGGTGCGCAAACAAAAGAATGCTAAAGTTTATAGTATGAGAGGTGATTTATCTTAGCTACCAATGGTATTAAAAATTGAATTGGATAACCATGTACATCCTTAAATTGTATATAACCTTAAATTGTGTATATCTCAAACCCCAAGAATTATCCAAGCTCATAAATGAATCAATTTATTAATATTATAAGCATGAAATAAAACCACAAAATAGGAGATTCAAAAAATTATACTATATATATATACAAATTCATTTAATTAATAAGCTCCCAAAAAAATAAATGCACATAAATTCATACACTCATAAACTAATATATACCAAATTTAATGACCGGTCCTGACTACTTTAAAATTAATTTAGGCAAATAAATACAAAGATTACATATATTTAAAACATCGATATATATATGAAAAGTGTAAAAAATTGCTTCTTAAACAGAAGCTGATACTATTGAAATAGGCTCCCAAATAACGGTGTTTGTCCAAAGCGTCCTCCAAAGGCTTTTTCACTGGTTAAATACACGATGGAAATCTTTGAGTCCTCTCAGGGGGTGAAAGTACCCTGAACGCTGTGAGCAGTCTAGGTAGAAAACAGATGTGTCTGCTTAAATAGACATCAAAGGCTTCTCAAAGAAAAACGCATCGGTACTTACACATTAGTAATCGAAGATCTGCGCTGCATCCGACTCTCCTTTCTTCCAGGGGTCCCGGTTCATTCTTAACACTCCACAGGTTCACTCGGAGCCCAAACTACCGACCTCTTCTGAGGGCAGACACAGAGGAAATCCGGAAAAAGCGCCAAACAGGAAAAGAACACCTGTGTAGGTCTACAATCAGGTCTACATCCGATCCGGCCAGAAGAGGTCCTCCAGCCGGGCAGAAGTCTTCATCCAAGCGGCATCTTCTATCTTCTTCCATCCGACGAGGAGCGGCTCCATCTTGAAGACATCCGACGCGGAGCATCCATCCAGACCGACCGCTACCCGACGAATGAAGGTTCCTTTAACTGATGTCATCCAAGATGGCGTCCCTTCAATTCCGATTGGTTGATAGGATTCTATCAGCCAATCAGAATTAAGGTAGAAAAAATCCTATTGGCTGATGCAATCAGCCAATCGGATTGAAGTTCAATCCGATTGGCTGATCCAATCAGCCAATAGGATTGACCTCACATTCTATTGGCTGTTCCAATCAGCCAATAGAATGCGAGCTCAATCCTATTGGCTGATTTCATCAGCCAATAGGATTTTTCCTACCTTAATTCCGATTTTTAATTCCTTTTCAACAGAGCTAAACTGAAAGCTTCTAAGTACGTTTTTAAAAAGTTTTATACTGGATTTTTATATCAGTATCTGTTCATCTTATTCTTTATAGTAGTGTCTATTACATGCAGTTATATGAAAATGAGTGTATACTGTTCCGATCAGCCAAAAGAATGCGAGGTCAATTCGATTGGCTGATTGGATCAGCCAATCGGATTGAACTTCAATCTGATTGGCTGATTGAATCAGCCAATCCGATTTTTCTTACCTTAATTCCAATTGGCTGATAGAATCCTATTAGCCAATTGGAATTCGAGGGACGCCATCTTGGATGACGTCCCTTAAAGGAACCATCATTCGTCGTTAGTCCGTCGGTTGAAGAGGATGGCTCCGCATCGGCTTTATGGAAGATGGCTCCGCTCCGCTCCGGATGGATGAAGATAGAAGACCCCGCTTGGATGAAGACTTCTACCGGATAGAGGACCTCTTCTTGCCCCTCTTGGATGAAGACTTCTACCGGATGGAGGACCTCTTCTTGCTCCGCTTGGATGAAGAATTCGGCTCGGCTGGGTGAAGACGACTCAAGGTAGGGAGATCTTCAGGGGGTTAGTGTTAGCTTTATTTAAGGGGGGTGTGGGTGGGTTAGAGTAGGGGTATGTGGGTGGTGGGTTTTAATGTTGGGGGGGTTGTATTTTTATTTACAGGTAAAAGAGCTGATTAGTTTGGGGCAATGCCCCGCAAAAAGCGCTTTTAAGGGCTGGTAAAAGAGCTGATTACTTTGTAATTTAGAATAGGGTAGGGCATTTTATTATTTTGGGGGGCTTTTTCATTTTATTAGGGGGCTTAGATTAGGTGTAATTAGTTTAAACTTCTTGTAAAAAAAAAATATTTTCTGTAATTTAGTGTTTGGGTTTTTTTGTATTATACATTAGTTTATTTAATTGCATTTTAGTTTAGCTAATTGTAGGTAATTTATTTAATTAATTTACCGATAGTGTAGTGTTAGGTGTATTTTTAACTTAGGTTAGGATTTATTTTACAGGTAATTTTGTAATTATTTTAACTAGGTAGCTATTAAATAGTTATTAACTATTTAATAGCTATTGTACCTAGTTAAAATAAATACAAAGTTGCCTGTAAAATAAATATAAATCCTAAAATAGCTACAATGTAACTATTAGTTATATTGTAGCTATATTAGGGTTTATTTTATAGGTAAGTATTTAGTTTTAAATAGGAATAATTTATTTAATTATAGTAAATTTATTTAGATTCATTTAAATTATATTTAAATTAGGGGGTGTTAGGGTTATGGTTAGACTTAGGTTTAGGGGTTAATAACTTTATTATAGTAGCGGCGATGTTGGGGGCAGCAGATTAGGGGTTAATAATTGTAGGTAGGTGGCGGCAATGTTAGGGAGGGCATATTAGGGGTTAATAAAATGTATTATAGTGTTTGCGAGGCGGGAGTGCGGCGGTTTAGGGGTTAATACATTTATTATAGTGGCGGTGAGGTCCAGTCGGCAGATTAGGGGTTAATAAGTGTAGGTAGGTGGCGGCGATGTTGGGGGGGGCAGATTAGGGGGTAATAAATATAATGTAGGTGTCGGCGATGCTGGGGTCAGCAGATTAGGGGTTCATAAGTATAATGTAGGTGGCAGCGATGTCCGGAGCGGCAGATTAGGGGTTACTAATTATAATTTAGGTGTCAGCGATGTCGGGGGCGGCAGATTAGGGGTTAATAAGTGCAAGATTAGAGGTGTTTAGACTCGGGTTCATGTTAGGGTGTTAGGTGTAAACATAAATTTTATTTCCCCGCAGGAATCAATGGGGCTGCGTTAAGGAGTTTTACGCTGCTTTTTTGCAGGTGTTAGACTTTTTTTCAGCCGGCTCTCCCCGTTGATTCCCTTGGAGAAATCGTGCACGAGCACGTTACACCAGCTCACCGCTGACTTAAGCAGAGCTGGTATTGGAGTGCGGTGAACGCTCACTTTTAGTCTTTTAACTACGGGTTTCTGAAAACTTGAAATACCAGCGCTGCTTGTAAGTGAGCGGTGAGAGAAAACTGCTCGTTAGCACCGCATAGGTGTCGGCGACGTTAGGGACAGCAGATTAGGGGTCCATAGCTATAATGTAGGTTGCGGAGGTGTCCGGAGCGGCAGATTAGGGGTTAAAAAAGATTTATTATAGGGTTTGCGATGTGGGGGGGGCCTCGGTTTAGGGGTTCATAGGTAGTTTATGGGTGTTAGTGTACTTTGTAGCACAGTAGTTAAGAGCTTTATGTTCCCGCGTTAGCCCATAAAGCTCTTAACTACTGACTTTTTTTGACGGTAGGAGTCTTGTCGGTAGAGGCTCTACCGCTCACTTCTTCCAAGACTCGTAATACCAGCGTTAGGCAAATCCCATAGAAAATATAGGATACGCAATTGACGTAAGGGGATCTGCAGTAGTCTCGAGTCGCGGAAAGAAAGTGAGCGGTAGACCCTTTCCTGCCTGACTCTAAATACCAGCGGGCGTTAAAAAAACAGCGTTAGGACCCCTTAACGCTGCTTTTGATGGCTAACGCCAAACTCTAAATCTAGGCGTTAATTTGCATAACAATAAAATATTGCTTGTGGCTAATAAGGACTAACTGTAGATGGATCTGAGCAGTATATAATGTTGGGGCGGGCAATTTGCAGCATTTTTAAAGAGCCATTAAATTTAACAATGTATAAAATGTTTCAATATTGAAAGTATAATGTATTTCCAATTTACATTAAATTTTTATTTTGCTTTCTTCCATTGTAAAATCCATTTGAAAATGTAAATTTGTTCCCCTTTCTCCCAGGAGGCATGGGTTAATACTATCTAGTCTCTCTAGTCATCTGCTCTCTTAAAAGATCGCTAAATAATGTAGAATAAAATAATTGAGAAATACAAATTAAAAAGACAATGCACTTACTCTGAATTTGAAATAAGCAGTAGAATATTTTCTGTCAAATGTCAAAGTTAATCCAATTTTCCTTACTCCTGTATCATGTGACATCCATTAACCATCACAAAATGTATATATGTAGATACTGTGCAATTTTGCACATGCTCATTAGGATATGCAGCCTCAGAAAGTGTGCATACAAAAAGAATGTTCACGTTTTGATAATAGAAATATATTGATTTTTTTTTTTTTTTTTAAATTGCAAACTTTTCCTGAATCCTGAAAGTTAAATGTTGACTTTAATATCAGTTTTGCATCAACAATCATGATAGGAAAAGCATTCTTTGCACTAGCAGAGTTCATACTAGGTAGTTTAGATGTGAATATTTTTGTGTATATATAAATGTATATTTATATTTACTTGTTAAATAGAGATTAGAAAGAAAATATATTTTTTAAACCCTTAAAGGGACATTAAACACTAAATAAATCATTGTTTGAATGATGTAGTCAGAGCAAAGATTAGACTGATAATAATTTGTACATGTATTTTATAAAAAATATATTAGTTGTTTAAATATTGAAAAATATAAGGGTACAATTAATGTTCATAAAGCAGTGGGCACCGCCATATTGTAACTTAGGTTACCTTTTCTGCTAAGGCCAATTAGGAATGGTTATAAATGGCTTACTAGAGTGTGCAACCAATGACTGTGTAGAATATAACTGTGTCTGCACTTCCATGTTTAACATGAATTGGAAAGCCCACAATATTCGGAAACAAATTACAGGAAAGAAGAACAAAGAAAAACAATGAAAGTAGTTTTACTACATGTAATTAAACAATTTATATTAATATCTTGAGTTGTTTAATGTCCCTTTAAGGACCGTGAATTTCAGAAAAAAAACTTTCCCAAGAGACTAGAGAATTTTTAGAATTTTGATATCACTCCATTTAAATAGAATTAGGGCCTTGCATTTTTTATTAAGCTATGAAAACTATATATATATTTTTTTTAGTAAACAACCCAAGGCATTGATCTAGGTCTATTTTGGTATATTTCCTGTCAACATTTAGCGGTCAAATACTATCATATTAAAAAAAATCATTAACTTTTTCTCAAACTTCATGTTTCTCACTGAAATCATACACACAACTACTGCAATCATAAAAGAAATGGTTGTAAAAGCTTCTATGGGGATCCCTTTGTTCAGAAATAACAGACATGCATGGATTTGCCATTGTTTTCGGCAATTAGAAGGCCGTTTATTGCAGCTTCGCACAACCTAATCCTTCCCAAAACAGCCTTTGATCCCTCACGCCATCCCACCCCCACTGGTTACTGCCAATTTTTAGGTACTGGCAAACAGTCTTCCAGTATGCAGTTTAGGAATATTTTTTTTTTTTTCAACAACTTTATTGAAAATAAAGAAGTAACATACAAGAAATGGGAGACGCAGCTCCTCCAGTGTACATGTTCAACAGTTGTCATGTATTTTCATAATTTTGCATAAGCGAACAAAAACTTCTGGTCATATGAATTTATAAAATGAGTTTAAAGGGGGAAAGAAAAAAGGAATAAAGGGATTTTCAAAGAAAGAAAAAGGAAGAGATAGTGATGGACGAGTCCTGTCCCGCCCGCAACCAGTTGGAGGCATATTTATAGGATTACTTTGTGTGTATGTAAGTTTCCCAGATTTGGGATATTTCTGCGTAAGTTTCCATTTTTGCATTTTTGAGGTAATAATATTCTTCAAGCTCTAAAAGGTCTGTAACTTTTTCAACCCACATACCCAATGAAGGGCCTTTATTACTTTTCCAATTTTTGGCTATTAGTTGTTTTGCTCCGTTTGTCATTATCGTAAATAATCTTAAATAAGGTTTATGTTTAATGTTTGGGGGTTTATTTACAAGCCATATCATGGGGTCCAGAGGGAGCACAATCTCCAGAATAGTTTCTATTTCTTTAATTACGTGTCGCCAGAAAATTTGAATGTCATTACACCACCACCACATATGTGCATCGTATTTACGTGTCCGCATCTCCAACACATGTTTGGATGGGAGCGAAATAACCTGTGTAACTTCTTTGGGGTAAAATACCATCTATGTAGTAGTTTGAAATTGAGTTCTAGGATAGAGGATGAAACAGAGGATTTTCTAGTGGCTTGTAGAATGGAGTGGCTCGTTTAGGGTGATATGATAATACCTAAGTCTGTTTCCCACTTTTCTAAAAATGGGGGTATATACCCCGGAGGTTTCTGGGATAATAGTTTTAAATCATGGATAGTGTATGTCTGAGTGGTGGTGTTTGTATGCATAAGGATTCAAAGTTTGTAAACGGTCTAGACAGATTATTGTAGTCTTTGTGTTTAAGTATATAGTTTCTAGCTCGTCGGTATGTGAACCAATTGGAGAAACATTCATGACCATCTGCAATCAGATCTGATTGCGTGCAAATTGATTCGTTTGCGATCATGGTCCGTACTGCTATGTCTGTAGTTTGGTTTACTGGGTCTATCATGGTAGCAGGTGGGTACAATATAAATTCCCCATTCTCTAAGAGGGACGTCAATGGAGATGGTTTGGAGGAGATAAATAAAGATGTGTTAATGACTTTGTCCCATGTCCTGAATGTCTCACTCGTTATCGGGTTACTATCTGTTTTGAGCTGGGGCTTGTTGGAAATGTCCCAACACAGTCTACCTAGATGAGGTTTTTGGTGAATTAGATGTTCTAAGGGGATCCAGCGTTTGTGTTGGTAGTGAATGTTCCAGTCCACAACCCTCTGTAAAACAATTGCCTGTCTATACAATTCAAGATTCGGAACTCCCATTCCCCCCTGAGATCTGGGTGAGTACATTATGTTTTTATTTATTCTAGGCGGCTTTCTGTTCCAAATGTAATCATTAAAAGCTTTTTGTATAGAAGGTAAGTAAGTTGAGGGCAATGGGATGGGTAGTGTTTGTAGGTAGTAGAGTATTCTTGGGAAAATATTCATTTTAATAACCTCTATACATCCCAACCAAGATATCTGTTTAGATCTCCATGAGGAGAGGTCATTTATAATTGTCCGTTTAAGAGGAATGTAGTTCATATTGAACATGTCATCATAGGTTGGAGCTAATTTGACCCCTAGATATTTAAGTGAAGAATAACACCATGAAAATGATGTGAGTTGTTTTATATTGTGCATATCGTGTTTGTTCATGTTTATATTTAGAATCTCAGATTTGGACTTGTTAATGGTGAAATTTGAGAGTGTGTGAAAAATCTCTAATTCTTGATTTATTTGTGGGATTGACTCTTTGGGAGCTGTGATGGAGAAGAGCATATCATCTGCGAAAAGAGAGACTTTATATTGTTGTGTGCCAATGTTAATACCGTGTATTTGTGGGTTATTCCTAATACTAGTTGCTAACGTCTCTATTACAAAGGTAAACAAAAGAGGTGAAAGGGGGCCGTTTATTGCAGCTTCGCACAACCTAATCCTTCCCAAAACAGCCTTTGATCCCTCCCTCCCTCACCCCATCCCACCCCCACTGGTTACTGCCAATTTGTAGGTACTGGCAAACAGTCTTCCAGTATGCAGTTTAGGAATATTTTTTTTAAATATGTTTTTTTATTTTTTTATTCCTGTAGCTAATGGAACCATCCTCACTTAACCCACCTCCCTTGTCCGCTCTTAGGTACCCAATTTATATTTGTTTATGTTTTATTTTTTATTATTTATATTAAAAAATTCTGTAGTGTAGCAATCCCCTTTCACCCCCCCCCCCACAAATTTTCAATAGGGCCCTCTCCCCCCTCCATCATCAAAAAAACTTTTCTGTAGTAGGGAATCCCTCCCCTATTCCTCTATCCCCTTCCCCCCCAAACAATGCAGCGCCTTCCTCCCTTGTTCGCTCCCATACCACCCACTGCAGTGCAGCAAGCAATTTACCTTCATATGGTAACGGAAGCACGATCAGTGCTCCCTTACCATATGGAAGGCAGATGCCTTCTGCCTCTGGTTGTGGTCTTTCTCGTCAAAGCTGACAGCTGGGACCACAGCATGAGACAGAAAAGGAATATGGCGGTGCTGTATTCCCTAAGGGATATATATTGATCTGGCTTCTCTCCACTGCTCCAATCCATTCTCATTATGCAGGGAGATTGCCAACGATACCTTTTTCTGCGATCCCCTTCAATGTAGGCCATGATCTGTGGTGGTTGAGTGTACGGCACGCCCAAGGCTACATGAGAGTGCCAGTAATGTCACCACAAATGCGTGTGAAGACATCACAGAGGGGGTAGGATCAGGAAGTAAAAAGCAGTAAAAGGAGCTGGATTTGGGGGGAGGTTGTTCAAACCCTTCAATCTCAGCAAATTTACAAGCCACTGACCTCCAAGACCCCTCACTGGAAAGAGAATATCCTGATCTTTCAAATGGGGAAAAGACACAAGCCCAAAAAAAGTTAGTTTTTTTTAATGTAAAAACATAATACACAGGGTTTTGCTGGGTAATGGAATTTTTTTAGCTCAGTAAAATAATCTGTCTGACCCCAATAATGTTTATTTTATAAAAGACAAGTCTCTCTCTAAAATAAATATAGGAATTTTGTCTGTATAGTTAGGTGATTACTGAAAGTACCTTGCAAGAAAAAAAGGTCTTTTATGTCTGTAGTGGCACAAACGGGTCGCTCAAGTTTATATTATAACTCTCAAAAGCCCCTATGGGACCCTATTTCACATTTGGCTACCCTTGATGACAATTTAGTAAGGTGATAACAGTAACAACAGGAATACCTGTCTATTTTCAATAGTATTTATTACAAATTTTAACATAAGTATACATTTTTATTTACATTTTTTGTTGCAGATTTCTCACCTTTCATAGCAGCAAAGGGGTTTAGGGGAAAGAAGAGAGCAGGGATATGAAACCCATTTTTTTTTTCTTATAAGAGAAAATTTTTAAAATTGTATGCTCTATCTGAATCGTGAAATATATTTTTGGGGTTAATGGTAATGTCCCTTTAACTCCTCATGTGCAAACAACAATTCATGCTCAAATCCTATATATGTGTATTGGTTTGTGATTGGTAAGTAATGATTATTTTCATGTAAAGGAAAAGGGAAATACATTTTAAAGGGACACTGAACCCAAATTGTTTCTTTTGTGATTCAGATAGAGCATGAAATTTTAAGCAACTTTCTAATTTACTCCTATTATCAAATTTTCTTCATTCTCTTGGTATCTTTATTTGAAATGCAAGAATGTAAGTTTAGATGCCGGCCCATTTTTGGTGAACAACCTGGGTTGTCCTTGCTGATTGGCAGATAAATTCATCCACTAATAATAAAAAGTGCTGTCCAGAGTCCTGAAGCTTAGATGCCTTATTTTTCAAATAAAGATAGCAAGAGAACAAAGAAAAATTTATAATAGGAGTAAATTAGAAAGTTGCTTAAAGTTGCATACTCTATCTGAATCACGAAAGAAAAAATTTGGGTTCAGTGTCCCTTTAACTCATTTGACAAAATAAAGCTAGATTATTCATTGCAAGATTCTGAGCTGCAGTCTCCCTAGGTAGTGTGGGACAAGCACATATTGTACAATAAGCATGTAAAATAAAATATATTACAACCTAATAAATGTATTGGAAATTCAGTTTTGAGTTTAGTGTCCCTTTAATGTTTCACAAAGATACCATGAAACACCTGGATCATATGTTCTGTTGTTCATTCATTTGAGGGTGAAAATACATCGAGGTACCCTCATATCCAGATCTAGAGACTGGCAAAAGTAAAAAACTAAATAATAAAAAAAGAGAATCTCTCTCACTAGGGGCGCGATCCGATATCGATCGCAGTTTGCGGCGCAAGCGAGGGAACCGGCGTCGCCCGCAGTTTCAGCTCGCAACTCGAGCCATCCCATATAGGTCGCCATCAGATGCTAACGTGCCGTAAGTCTGACAAACCAGCGATGTCCAGAAATCTGCGTAAGTACAAATTTCTGGCGTCGCCAGTGACTTGCGCCACGTTAGAATCTGCCGGCGCCTATAAAACCTGACTAAAGTCTAAAACACCCGCACTGTCTAACACGCCTCCCTAACATAGCCCGCACTGTCTAACACGCCTCCCTAACATAGCCCGCACTGTCTAACACGCCTCCCTAACATAGCCCGCACTGTCTAACCCTCTATCCGCTATCCCCCCTCACTAGCCTAACAATAAAAATGCTATTAACCCCTAAACCGCCGCTCCCGTACCCCACCGCAACCTAATAAAGTTATTAACCCCTAAACCGCCGCTCCCGTACCCCGCCGCCAGCTATATTATATCTATAACCCCCTAAAGTGAGCCCCTAACACCGCCGCCATCTATATTAAAATTATTAACACCTAATGTAAGCCCCTTACACCGCCGCCATCTCTATTAAAATGATTAACCCCTAATTTAATCTACCTACCCCGCCGCCAGCTATATTATCTATATTAACCCTAAGTATATTATAGTTAATATAGGTATTACATTATATATATTAACTATATTAACCCTAATTATATTATGGTTAATATAGTTAATATAGTTACTATAGTATTTATATTAACTATATTAACTCTATCTAACCCTAACTAAATTTATATTAAATTAATCTAATTCATTTATAAACTAAAATGTTCCTATTTAAATCTAAATACTTACCTATAAAATAAACCCTAAGATAGCTACAATATAATTAATAATTACATTGTAGCTATGTTAGGGTTAATATTTATTTTACAGGTAAATTGTTAATTATTTTAACTAGGTATAATAGATATTAAATAGTTATTAACTATTTAATATCTACCTAGTTAAAATAATTACCCAATTACCTGTAAAATAAATCCTAACCTAAGTTACAAATACACCTACACTATCAATAAATTTAATAAACTACTAACATCTATCTAAAAATACTATTAAATTAACTAAACTAAATTACAAAAAAAAACAAACACTAAATTACAAAAAATAAAAAAAGATTACAAGATATTTAAGCTAATTACACCTATTCTAAGCCCCCTAATAAAATAATAAACCCCCAAAATAAAAAAAATTCCCTGCCCTATTCTAAATTCAACAAATTTCAAAGCTCTTTACCTTACCAGCCCTTAAAAGGGCCTTTTGTGGGGCATGCCCCAAAGAATTCAGCTCTTTTGCATACAAGAAATACAATACCCCCCCCCCCCATTACAACCCACCACCCACATACCCCTATTCTAAACCCACCCAAACCCCCCTTAAAAAAGCCTAACACTACCCCCCTGAAGATCTCCCTACCTTGTCTTCACCACACCGGGCCGAACTCCTGATCCGATCCGGGCGATGTCTTCCTCCAAGCGGCAAAGAAGAATTCTTCCTCCGGCGACGTCTTCCTCCAAGCGGCAGCAAAGTCTTCATTCTTCCGGCGGCATCTTCAATCTTCTTTCTTCGCTCCGCCGCCGCGGAGCATCCATCCCGGCCGACTGCTGAACTTGGAATGATGTACCTTTAAATGACGTCATCCAAGATGGCGTCCGCCGAATTCCGATTGGCTGATAGGATTCTATCAGCCAATCGGAATTAAGTTAAAAAATTCTGATTGGCTGATTCAATCAGCCAATCAGATTCAAGTTCAATCCGATTGGCTGATCCAATCAGCCAATCAGATTGAGCTCGCATTCTATTGGCTGATCGGAACAGCCAATAGAATGCGAGCTCAATCTGATTGGCTGATTGGATCAGCCAATCGGATTGAACTTGAATCTGATTGGCTGATTCAATCAGCCAATCAGAATTTTTTAACTTAATTCCGATTGGCTGATAGAATCCTATCAGCCAATCGGAATTCGGCGGACGCCATCTTGGATGACGTCATTTAAAGGTACATCATTCCAAGTTCAGCAGTCGGCCGGGATGGATGCTCCGCAGCGGCGGAGCGAAGAAAGAAGATTGAAGATGCCGCCGGAAGAATGAAGACTTTGCTGCCGCTTGGAGGAAGACATCGCCGGAGGAAGAATTCTTCTTTGCCGCTTGGAGGAAGACATCGCCAGAGGAAGAATTCTTCTTTGCCGCTTGGAGGAAGACATCGCCCGGATCGGATCAGGAGTTCGGCCCGGTGTGGTGAAGACAAGGTAGGGAGATCTTCAGGGGGGTAGTGTTAGGCTTTTTTAAGGGGGGTTTGGGTGGGTTTAGAATAGGGGTATGTGGGTGGTGGGTTGTAATGGGGGGGGTATTGTATTTCTTGTATGCAAAAGAGCTGAATTCTTTGGGGCATGCCCCACAAAAGGCCCTTTTAAGGGCTGGTAAGGTAAAGAGCTTTGAAATTTGTTGAATTTAGAATAGGGCAGGGAATTTTTTTTATTTTGGGGGTTTATTATTTTATTAGGGGGCTTAGAATAGGTGTAATTAGCTTAAATATCTTGTAATCTTTTTTTTATTTTTTGTAATTTAGTGTTTGTTTGTTTTTGTAATTTAGTTTAGTTAATTTAATAGTATTTTTAGATAGATGTTAGTAGTTTATTAAATTTATTGATAGTGTAGGTGTATTTGTAACTTAGGTTAGGATTTATTTTACAGGTAATTGGGTAATTATTTTAACTAGGTAGATATTAAATAGTTAATAACTATTTAATATCTATTATACCTAGTTAAAATAATTAACAATTTACCTGTAAAATAAATATTAACCCTAACATAGCTACAATGTAATTATTAATTATATTGTAGCTATCTTAGGGTTTATTTTATAGGTAAGTATTTAGATTTAAATAGGAACATTTTAGTTTATAAATGAATTAGATTAATTTAATATAAATTTAGTTAGGGTTAGATAGAGTTAATATAGTTAATATAAATACTATAGTAACTATATTAACTATATTAACCCTAATATAATTAGGGTTAATATAGTTAATATATATAATGTAATACCTATATTAACTATAATATACTTAGGGTTAATATAGATAATATAGCTGGCGGCGGGGTAGGTAGATTAAATTAGGGGTTAATCATTTTAATAGAGATGGCGGCGGTGTAAGGGGCTTACATTAGGGGTTAATCATTTTTATATAGGTGGCGGCGGTGTAAGGGGTCAGATTAGGGGATAGATAAGGTAGATGGCGGCGGTTTTAGAGGCTCACAGTAGGGGGTTAGTTTATGTAGATGGCGGCGGGGTCCGGGAGCGGCGGTTTAGGGGGTAATAACTTTATTAGGGATTTCGGGGGGGGGGGGGGTCGCGGTTGACAGGTAGATAGACATTGCGCATGCGTTAGGTGTTAGGTTTATTTTAGCAGATCGCGGTTGACAGGGAGATAGACATTGCGCATGCGTTAGGTGTTAGGTTTATTTTCTAGTTAGTTTAGGGAGTTACGGGGCTCCAATAGTCAGCGTAAGGCTTCTTACGGCTGCTTTTTGTGGCGAGGTGAAAATGGAGTAAGTTTTCTCCATTTTCGCCACGTAAGTCCTTACGCTGCATATTGGATACCAAACTGCGCGGGTTTGGTATACCTGCCTATGGCCCAAAAAACTGCGGGCGACGGCAGAAATATACGCGCGTAACTTCTAGGTTACGCCGTATATGTGATACCAAATCCGCGCAAATATTGGCGTCGCCGGCTTTTGCGGGCGACGCTTTATATCGGATCGACCCCCAGATTGCAAGACACAAAAACAAAGAAGCCAGTGAGTTGAGCTATACAATGACAAGGTAAAAGATGGCCAGAAAGGAGACAGTCACTGAACTGTGTGAAGGGAGAAATGAATCATATTAAATTCTCAAAAGTAAAAAAGTGCAAATGTCAGTTTCACTCAGAAGGGAAAATATTGACAAAACATTGGTTGTGCATGAGATACAGTGATTGTTAGCAAACCTAGCTATTACTGTGAAAAGAGAAAGCTGTTTTAGAGAAATGCTGCTGAGGCATATGTGTGAAATGGATAGCACGCTGGAGCAGCAATTCTCTTTATTTCACTTGAGTAATTCTGCTATCTATGTGTGTACCTTTATGGTGCTGCAAACAGAATTATCTAAAGGGGGACACACATGTACAGTTGTCACAATCATATTTAAAGGGACAGTAAAGTCAAAATTAAACTTTCGTAATTCAGACAATTTTAAACAACTCCAATTTACTTCTTTAATCAATTTAGCTAAGTTCTCCTGGTATCCTTTGTTAAAAGTAATCGTAGGTGAGCTCAGAAGTGTGCAAGTGTTCTTAGCCATCAGGCAAGTGTTTACAGAAATGCTTAAAACAATGTTGTACATAGTTGCAAACTCTGCTGTCATATATTATCTTTAGCATTATATGGATATAACATTGCTATAAACACTGTTGCAAACACTGCTGCCAGATGGCTAAAGACACATGCATGCTCCTGAGCTCACTTATGATTACTCTTTAACAAATGATATCAAGAGAACTAAGCAAAATTGGCAATATAAGTAAACTGGAAAGTTGTTTAAAATGTCATGCTCTTTCCAATCCATATACATTTCAGCTGGACCAGCTTTTTTCAAGCTCTCCTGAAAAAGACTAGTATGGCTGAAACACATTGCTCTTTTGTCTTGTACTCTTTTGTCCACACTCAGCATCCGTACGCCAAGGTCCGATATCCAGGTGTGCAAGCGCGAAATAGGAAATCAAAGACACCAGTTGTATGAGCCTGTGATACAAATCCGGACGGTGCACTCGAAATAGCATCAGGAGAATCTGAGGGAACCCAGCCAGAACAACTCCGGTGTAAGTAAGACGTAACACCTTGTTGTCTGGGCTTTTTCTCTTTTTTTTTTTTTTTTTTTTTTTATGACTGTTAAAATGTTTTGGTTTAATTTGTGTTATTGGCTACAAAAAGTTGTGAACAAGAAGATAGTTCTTACTTATTTTGCCATTTTCTTTTTTTTTAAAATATGCATAGTTGCGATACATGTAGAACAATAGTAGATCAGCATCTAGAGGCTAAGTTTAAAAGAACCAGAACCTCAGGTAGTTACAATGAGTGATGATATATAGTTATACCAGACAACCCGAAGTGTCACCGGGCGACCCTCAGTATAGAAACATAGAAACATAGAAACATAGAAACATAGAAACATAGAAACATAGAATTTGACGGTAGATAAGAACCAAAAAGGCCCATCAAGTCTACCCATATTACATGTTACTTTTTCCTTAGGATAGCCTTATGCATGTCCCAGGCATTTTTAAATTCCTTTACAGTCTTTGTGTTTACCACCTCAAATGGAAGTTTATTCCATGAATCCACCACCCTTTCTGTAAAAAAATGCTTCCTCAAATTTCTCCTGAATCTACTACCCTCTAACTTTAGATTGTGACCCCTTGTTTTGGCATTTATTTTTTTGTGAAAAATGCTTTCAGCTTCTATTTTATTAAGTCCCTTCATATATTTGAAGGTTTCTATCATGTCACCTCTTTCCCTTCTATCCTCTAAACTATACATATTTAGATCATAGAGTCTTTCTTTGTATGTTTTATATTTTAGACCATGTACCATTTTAGTAGCCCTCCTTTGGACAGCTTCTAGTTTATTTATATCTGTCTTAAGATATGGTCTCCAGAACTGTACACAGTATTCCATATTTGGTCTAACTAATGATCTGTAAAGTGGCATAAGAACCTTGCTATTTCTGCTAATAAAACCTCTTCCAATGCAACCAAGCATTTGACTGGCCTTGCTGAGTTCATAGTACTTGTTGATATTGCCTCAACTATTCTTCTGATACGCTGAGGGGAAGTGGGAATGGGGGGGAAGGATTTCTTACATTGATGGAGAAGGGGGGTTGGGAAAAGGGAAAGGAAAGAAAGAGGGGGGGGGGGAAAGGGAAGAAAGAGAGAAAGAAGCCCACTACGAATTTGTCAGGCAGTAACTACTGGGCTTCATGCCATTCCTACCAGGTCAGCCAGTATGACTCTATTGAATTGGTCTCTCCAGCCACATATTTTTCCATGGAGGCAAAGTGATCAATCACGTCACATACCTCAGTCAATGATGGGGGTTCCAGTTGCTTCCAAGATAGAGCAATACATAACTTTGTAGCAGCTACTATATAAGTTACCATTTTCTTAGCTGGGGTGGCTACAGAGCTTGGAAAGATATGGAACAGAGCCATTTGCGGAGTAAGACTGAGATCGATGTTTAACATTTGTATAAGAAGCTCGACCTCCCTCCATAGCGATTTGATCTTATTGCATGACCACCAGATGTGGGAATCAGATCCCAACTGTTGACAGTTCCTCCAGCAATATGGGTTGCAAAATTTATAAATCTGAGAAAGTCTCACTGGTGTCCTGTGCCACTTCAGGAGTATTTTGACATAGTTTTCCAGTACCGTGACACAGTGAAGGGTCTTTTTCGTAAGCAAGATTGCTTTAGAGTAGTCCTCCGTTGAAATCCTCTCTTTCAGGTCCCTGGACCACACTTTCAGTTGCCATGGAGGATCTACCATTTGATCTTTGAGGAGGGCCGCATAATGAAAGGACAATGGTCTGGTTATGGTCATACCTCTCATCCACTTCTCTTCCCATTTGGTGGCTTCTCTCGGCTTTTTCTCTTTTGTCATTTGGGCTCTCTTTGTGTTCCAGCGATCTCTGGCATCTGAAACCTGTGGGAGTCGGTTATTGAAAGTATCCCTTCCCTTCAATCGCATCTCCGGATCTATTGTGATTTCAGTTCACGTTTTGGGATACTACACTTTTTTAAGTGCTTTATGTTTGTTCACTCCATTTGACAAACTATTTACCATTGTTTTTATTTTCATTTTTATTTTTAATTTTATGTTACAATTGTTACTCTTTGTAATTACTAATTGTATTAGATACATGTGATCACTGTATGAGATTGTTTTTATTCATGTCTTATTAAATGTTACTTTTTTAATTCATATATTCCTTTGATCTGTCTAGCAGTCATTAATTAAGCTATTTTGGTAGCGCAAACAGTATCTTTTCTCTCTGTACTGAGAGTAAATGTATTCATTTACTCATTTGAGGAGTTTGGGGAATCTCCTTTTTTACTTGTTTTGTTTTCTTTGACTCTTGTGACATATTTAGCTCAAATTGTTCAAAATGCATCTGCATTAATATTTTCTTCTTAAGTTCTTGTACGGTGGGACTGTATTTAGATTACCATGATCTTAATATGATGTTACGTCCAATTAAGATTGCTGTATTGACTAACTTTATGTTATCTATTTCTTGCGTTTTTTTTATATAGAAAAAATATACCTTTGACCTCCAATTTTAGCTCTTTTTCAAGGAATCTATTTACCCAGTAGTTGATTCTGTTCCAGAATTTCCAATATTGTTTTCTGTAAAATCTAAAGAATTTAAGATTTAAGAGACATGATATTTACTTGTTGTCTTGGTCCCATATAAATGGTTATTTTTTTTTTTTTTTTTTTACAAAAAAAGCTTTATAGTACTTTGTTTCCTTACAAAGAAGATGGTTGTTTGCTGAGGGGACCATCCTTTCTGTAAAGTTGTCCTAGTCCGTTTAAAGTGATTGACTTCTGCTCCTTTATAAATCTAACAGACACATTTTGAATATAAAGTCCATTTTATAAAGATTGTAATTTTCTTGCACAATCTTTTTTCTATTACAAAGGTATTGTCTGATTCATTTCTGAAGCTTGCCCTATACATATGCGAATGTAAATTAAAGGTATTGTCTGATTAACTTCTGTTTTAGTCTGGTGTTTCATTGTCCCATATATATATATATATATATATATAAACTTCTCAAAGAAGAGGCACTCACAGGTATTAATAAGCATAAAGGTAGCGGTCTCAGTCTTGACAAAGGTCCCTGCGAGGACCGAAACGTTGACTGAACCTATGAACTAATAAAATCTTTATGCTTATTAAGACCTGTGAGTGCCTCTTCTTTTGAGAAGTTTCTACCTACCTACCATAGAGTGCACCCAGGCAATACCACTAACAGTAAGTGCTTGGATCCTGCAACTAGTATATATATATATATATATATATATATATATATATATATATATATATATATATATATATACTAATGTTAATTCCTTGCATTTGGGACAGGAAAAAAGTCTGGCAAACTATGCTGTGAGAGACACACTATTCAGAATCTGTTCCTCAGATTTAAAATAAAAAAAATATTGAGCAGTGGTTAGGAAAACTAAAATGTAACTATATTGACACCTCAACTGGAAAGCTGACCTGCTTATAAACAGATCTAATTAATACCTCTACTACTAGATGGCTAAACTGCTATACGCCCTTTGTTGTGTAAAATTAGCATCTCAATAGTATCTTGTACATCCTGTGTTAACAACTTTGAAAAAGAAAACTAATATGCTGTGAGTGTATTAAGTTATCGGCTTTAACTAACAGCATACAGATCGGTAAATTACAGTGTCCGTTAAAATTAATGGAACACAGCAAATAGGAATGCACAGATAAAATTAGTTACAAATGAAAATAAGACGAGAAGAAAAAATAATTGTGATATTTCTGGTGAAAATGCAGATTGTGATCACTTACTGTCACAAAGGAGAGAGCCAAAACAAGTGATAAAACAAGATAATATTCCAGTGGGTCCCACTAAAAAACCCAAGTTCTCTTCCAATTGCCCCTGTTTTAATATCTGAGAATTTTAAAACCCTGAAAGTTCCTACAGGTTTTTCAAATCAGACCAGGCCAATTACTGTAGCAGATAAAGACATTTTTCAGAAATGGTGAGGCACAAACAGCTTTAATAACTTTTCACATTGGTTTCACAAAGGGGCTGAAAAAGCCATAAAAGTAGGAATGAACATGGAGGAATGGACAGAATTGCTTCAAGATCCCATGGGCCCCTATGCCAACAGGTTATTGGGATTCAACTCAAGCATATCTGATCAGGCTGGGAGAATAGTTAAAATCTTTTTTATTACCATGAGACCTTTTGAAGTAGCAAAAATAGTTTTATTCTGGTGTGTGCTGTGCCAGCCACAGGCCCATATGGTCTGGGGGTCACCAGCTCACATACAGAGGGTACTTGAAGCTCTCCCTGTCACGCCGCTCTAGCCATTGCTAGGGCCGCGGTGTCTCCTTCCCTGCTCTTTGCCAGGGGCAGTGTCGGCTCAGGATGCGTGCGATGCTGACGTCATCACTGCACTCTCCTGATGCCGGTCGGAGCTCAGTGGCATGAATCCTGAGCCTATTTAAATCTTTCCCTAACGCTCTGTCACTGCCCAAGTATAGGTGTTACTTTGTGTGCTCCTGGGTGTGACAGATCGTTCTTTCTAACTGCCTATTATTGATTACTGTTGCTGAACCTGCCTGTCTGACTACTCTACCTGTCTTAACCCTTAATCTGCTGGACTGCTTTGCTGTTGCCAAACCCTGCCTGCCTGGCCATTCTAGTGGTATGCCCTTGGACTGCTTTGCAGTTGCCAAACCCTGCTTGCCTGACCATTCTAGTGGTATGCCCTTGGACTGCTTTGCAGTTGCCAAACCCTGCCTGCCTGACCATTCTAGTGGTGTGCCCTTGGACTGCTTTACTGTTGCCAAACCCTGCCTGCCTGACCATTCTAGTGGTTTATCCTTGGACTTCTTTACTGTTGCCAGACCCTGCCTGCCTGACCATTCTAGTGGTTTATCCTTGGACTGCTTTGCTGTTGTCAGACCCTGCCTGCCTGACCATTCTAGTGGTTCATCCTTGGACTGCTCTGCTGTTGCCGCTGGGACTGTCCTGCCTGTGGTGAGTGCCGCCTTCCTCATCTCACTAACTTTTTCTGCTCTGGGATATTCCCTATCATTCCGGCCCAACGCCGTGATAACAAGACTACTGACGAGCTTGGTTTGATAGAGGAGTATCCCACGAGCGTTACACTCCCTAGAAAATGTCAGGACTTTGTAAAGCTGTAAGATCCAAACTCCACAAACTTAGAAATGGTGCTCACTAAAGCTGAGAAGTGATGGAATTATCACCCATACACCATTAAGGCAATTTCAGCAGTGAAACAGTCAATGGAGAACAATCTGAAAATTCACAGGCAGGAATCAGAGAGGGGCAACAGGAGAAATGTTTAGGGATATCAGAACAGTAGAGGATCAAATGCAGGGAACTGGAGAGACAGGAAGTTAAATGGTGATATAAACAGAAGATATAATAAGTATAACAATTGGAAGTTGAGGACAGATGAGAGAAGCAATAAGGCCAACTTAAGTTATTGGGAACTCAAACAACAATACAATACAAAAGATTGCATATTGCTGGCACTAGTTATAGAGTAATATAAGGAATAATGGAGTGATAATAGAGTGATAATATAACCGACTCCGGTGCTACCCCCCAATAATAACAATAAAACAGGGAGCTGGGAAAGAGCCAACCAAAGTGGGGGTTTAATAATAAGCACTCTTCCCTATTAAATGTGTAATAGTGTAGGTAATAAAAACTACAATACTTTAATAATAAATGGTTAAAATAAGAAGAGAATTAACATTCTCATGGAGTACCTAGGAAGTCAAATTAAATTAAAATGAATATGTTCATTCACCCCCCTGTTTCCTGTCCAATATCTGCAGCCATCGGCATCAGGTGACGGGGTGAAAGACATAAATAGAACTATAATATAAGTTACAAATGTGTTTCGGCCATCTTAGCACCCTTTCCCAATGTCATAAGTTTAGCAAACCGAAGCCTGGGTGCCACCCAATTAAATACACTATAACTGTTTAATGGCTAACAAATTGGAACAAACCATGTCCAACAACGCCTCCCCTCCTCCAAATCATCACACAAAGACTGTAACGCAAATCGGAACTATCCGTTCCTAGCCGCACCCCCTTTCTGACCAATCCTCATCATCTGTTTAGCATAGGGGTGTGTGGTTACTGTTATGGTCATGATTGTCAGATGGTTACATCAGTTATGGGCGATACGGCAACCCTGTTTTGTTTACATGTCCGTGAGGCGTATGCAGTATCGTAATTTGCACTATATCTCATATCAATCACTACATTTTATACGATATCCGTTTTGTAATGTTCATTGGTAAAGTGGTGAAAGGATTGAACTAATGTCTTGATGACATGATTTAATCGCTAATACCCACTTTCAGTCACACTCTTAGTGCTTGGTAACCTGTTCATGATTGATCTTGATCTAGGGGCATATGGTTACTGTCATGGTAATGATTGTTGGTTAGTTATGTCAGTTATGGGCGGTAAAGCAACCATGCTTTGTTTACATATCAGTGAGGCATATGCAGGATCGTAATTTGCATTATATCTAATTTCAATCATTGCATTTAAACTGATATCTGATATGTAGTGTTCATTGACAGAGTAGTGACAGGGTTGAACCAGTGCCTTGACGACATGATTGTACCATTAATACCTACTTTCAGTGACACTCTTAGTGCCAGGTGAACACATACAAATACACATTATGACACTGATGCACTTCATTGTACTATGGTAAAGGTATCAGTGATCATTCTACACTCATATGTGAAGTGAGTACTATATAGGCGGAATGTAGTTATTGGTACATACTTGTAACCCATAGTGAGTTATTATTAAAACAATGAATAGTAAGTTTTAAATAACGACCCATGATGCTTATGTAAGGAATGGAAAATAGGTATGTCATATTACATAGTGTATTAAGGTAGCACAATTGTGTGGCATAATCCTATACGATAGCAATGAGGTATGACCATATCACCATAATATATATGAGCTAATATTAGAACATAGTGGATTGATTATGGTACACATGTACTAAATAGGTTTATCATGTGACCACAATCCCCTGATGTATACTAGAAGGATACACTTTACATCAAGGGTTAAATCCATGCTAACTAATATGGTAATGCCCATATGTGATATTCATATAATGTATTCATCATAACTCTCATGTTCCATTAATTTTAATGGAACATATACCATGAATTCATGCTCCATAGTGAAATCTTAAATATTAAGCAATCAATAGTATTATTGGATTGGTCTTAATGCTGTGACACTTACATATATATATAGAATGATAGCCTCAACTCACTGCATACCTAATATGACCAATAAAGGTTTACATGATCTAGGTATTCTTGTTCGTTACATGTTATCTGTGTTGTTTGCTATGATACATTATCCATCCATAAATAATATGATGTGTCATCTCGTATATTAATAATCTATTGGTTTGTCTTAAAATAATATGATAGAACAAATTATTGGTATATAGATAGGTTGCCACATAAAGATACATTTTAATAATTACATTGATTTTCAGTCCAGACTGAGATCCTAAATACTTCACAGAAACACCCAGTAATTATTCGCTTCATTCATGCCATGTGGCATGACAGTATTCAGTTTGAAAATCCAATTATTCTCCTTTTGGAGTAGGATTTTTTTGCAGTTTCCTCCTCTGATACCTGGCTTAGTTTTTTCTAATCCCCAACATTTAAAAGATGTTGTTTTGCCTGTGTGGTGTTTAAGAAAATGCCTAGCAACGCTGGTAATTTGTTTGCCTTTGTCAAGATCTTTTTGAGTGTTCTGTATGTTACTTAGGTGTTCCATCACTCTAGTACCTAATTTACGGGTAGTCATGCCTATAGAGAGGATATTGCAAGAACAAGAAAGACGGTATATAAAATCTGTACTCTGACAGTTGATATGGGTTTTAATTCTCCAAATTGTATTAAATCTGTCTGTTATCATTTCTTGTTTAACCATATATTGGCAGACTTTACAGTGTCCAAAAGGGATAGAGACTTTGTAAATAGGAGCTTTATTTGCATTCCTATTAAAATGACTAAAAGTCAGATTATCAGTAAGGCTTCTAGCTCTCCTGAATGTAAAAGATGGTTGATCGGGTAGTAATTTCTGAAGTTTCTCATCACTCTTCAAAATATGCCAGTGATTTTTCACTATGGATGTTAATTTATCACTCTGGCAATTGAAGGTGGAGATAAATCTCAAGGTCTCTAATGCCTGATGCTCTGTAGGTTTAAGGAGATCACACCTCTCCTTATATAGGGCTTTTTGGTATGCTCTGGCCAGGAGTTTCTTAGAATAGCCGCATTTAAGGAGTCTATCCCTCAGATCATTTGCAGCTTTCTTGAAAGAATCCTGGGTTGTACAGTTCCTTCTTAACCTAAGATACTCCCCATAGGGAAGACCTCTAATAGTAGAGGGTTGGTGATGATTAGTGGCATGTAGTATATTGTTGGTGGCTGTTTGATTTCTAAATGCCTCAGTCTTTAAACAGTCATCTTCTTTATGGATCGTCAGGTCAAGGAATTCTACTTTTTCTGTACTGGTGTTGTAAGTCAAAAATAGCCCAAATGGATTGGTGTTAAGTACTTTAAACAGGTCCTCTAGTACTTCTACTGGTCCCTACTATACCAACAGAATATCATCAATGTACCTAGACCAGTGGGAGATGTATTTAGTATAGTTACTCATTGAGTCATGGAATGCCACCATTTCCTCCCACCAGCCTAGGTATATGTTTGCATACGTGGGGACACACAAAGTGCCCATGGTAGTGCCACACACTTGTAGATAACATTTGTCGTCAAATACAAAATAGTTGTGGGTCAAAATAAATTTCAACAGTTTTATGATAAATTCCTTACGCCTAGATTACAAGTTTTGTTGGTAAAGACCTGTGGGGCTAACGAGCCTTTTTTTTCCAGCGCTCACTTAAGACAACGCTGGTATTACAAGTTTTCTGAATGGCTGCGTTAGCCTCAGAAAAGTGAGCATGGAGCAAATTTAGCTCCACTTTTCACTGTAATACCAGCGCTGCTTATGGTAGCGGTAAGCTGGCTAAAACGTGATCCTGCACAATCTCGCCATAGGAAACAATGGGGCTGAGCTGGCTGGAAAAAAAAACTAACACCTGCAAAAAAGCAGCGTCCAGCTTCTAACGCAGCCCCATTGTTTCCTATGGGGAAAGAAAAGTTATGTCTGCACCTAACACCCTAACATGAACCCCGAGTCTAAACACCCCTAATCTTACACTTATTAACCCCTAATCTGCCGCCCCCGCTATCGCCAACACCTACATTATATTATTAACCCCTAATCTGCCGCTCCAGACACCGCCACCACCTACATTATCCCTATGAACCCCTAATCTACTGCCCCCAACATCGCCGAACACTACATTATATTTATTAACCCCTATTCTGCCTCCCCCAACGTCGCCGCCACCTAACTACACTTATTAACCCCTAATCTGCCGACCGGACATCGCCACCACTATAATAAATGTATTAACCACTAAACCGCCTCACTCCTGCCTAGCAAACACTATAGTAAATTTTATTAACCCCTAATCTGCCCTCCCCCAACGTCGCTGCCACCTACCTACAATTATTAAGCCCAAATCTCCCGCACCCAACGTCGCCGCTACTATAATAAAGTTATTAACCCCTAAACCTAAGTCTAACCCTAACCCTAACACCCCCCTAAATTAAATATAATTTAAATAAATCTAAATAAAATTACTATAATTAAATAAATTAATCGTATTTAAAACTAAATACTTACCTGTAAAATAAACCTTAATATAGCTACAATATAACTAATAGTTACATTGTAGCTATTTTAGGATTTATATTTATTTTACAGGCAACTTTGTATTTATTTTAACTAGGTACAATAGCTATTAAATAGTTAATAACTATTTAATAGTTACCTAGTTAAAATAATTACAAAATTACCTGTAAAATAAATCCTAACCTAAGTTACAAATACACCTAACACTACACTATCAATAAATTAATTAAATAAATTAAATACAATTATCTAAAATAAAATACAATTAAATAAACTAAACTATATTACAAAAAAAACTAAATTACAAAAAATAAAAAAATATTACAAGAATTTTAATCTAATTACACCTAATCTAAGCCCCCTAATAAAATAAAAAAGCCCCCCAAAATAATAAAATTCCCTATCCTAAACTAAATTACAAAGTAATCAGCTCTTTTACCAGCCCTTAAAAGGGCTTTTTGCGGGGCATTGCCCCAAAGTAATCAGCTCTTTTACCTGTAAAAAAAAACAAATATAATACCCCCCCCAACATTAGAACCCACCACCCACACACCCTTACTCTAAAACCCACCCAATCCCTCCTTAAAAAAAACCTAACATTACCCCATTGAAGATCACCCTACCTTGAGCCGTGTTCACCCAGCTGGGCACCGATGGGCCAGAAGAGGACATCCGGACTGGCAGAAGTCTTCATCCGATCGGGGCAGAAGAGGTCCTCCATCCAGCAGAAGTCTTCATCCAAGCGGCATCTTCTATCTTCAATCAATCGGAGCAGAGCGGGTCCATCTTCTATACAGCCAACGCGGAGCCATCCTCTTCTTCCGATGTCCTAACGAAGAATGACGGTTCCTTTAAATGACGTCATCCAAGATGGCGTCCCTCAAATTTCCGATTGACTGATAGGATTCTATCAGCCAATCAGAATTAAGGTAGGAAAATTCCTATTGGTTGATTTAATCAGCCAATCAGATTGAAGTTCAATCCGATTGGCTGATTGGATCAGCCAATAGAATGCGAGGTCAGTTCTTTTGGCTGATCCAATCAGCCAATCGGATTGAACTTCAATCCGATTGGCTGATTAAATCAACCAATAGGAATTTTCCTACCTTAATTCCGATTGGCTGATAGAATCCTATCAGCCAATCAGAATCCGAGGGACGCCATCTTGGATGACGTCATTTTAAGGAACCGTCATTCTTCGTTAGGACATCGGAAGAAGAGGATGGCTCCGCGTCGGCTGTATAGAAGATGGACCCGCTCCGCTCCGATTGATTGAAGATAGAAGATGCCGCTTGGATGAAGGACCTCTTCTGCCCCGATCGAATGAAGACTTCGGTCCAGATGTCCTCTTCTGGCCCATCGGTGCCCGGCAGGGTGAACACGGCTCAAGGTAGGGTGATCTTCAATGGGGTAGTGTTAGGTTTTTTTAAGGGGGATTGGGTGGGTTTTAGAGTAGGTGTGTGTGGGTGGTGGGTTGTAATGTTGGGGGGGTGATGTTAGGGGCAGCAGATTAGGGGTTAATGTAGGTGGCGGCGATGTCCGGTCGGCAGATTAGGGGTTAAATAATTTTACTATAGTAATTTTACTATAGTGTTTGCGATGTGGGGGGGGCCTCGGTTTAGGGGTTAATAGGTAGTTTATGGGTGTTAGTGTACTTTGTAGCACTGTAGTTAAGAGCTTTATGTTCCGGCGTTAGCCCATAAAACTCTTAACTACTGACTTTTATATGCGGTTGGAGTCTTGGAGGTAGAGGCTCTACCGCTCACTTTCTCCAAGACTCGTAATACCAGCATTAGCCAAATCCCATTAAAAAGATAGGACACGTTGCATGTAACAAGTATGGAGTTTTGACCTGTTTTGATGTCCTGAATTTTATTAATTGCGTGCATTGTATCTCTTGTGTACGAGGGAAGGGTTTCCACAATATTTCTTAGTCTAGCATCAATGTATTTGCTAGCTTTCTCCATGAGAGACCCAATCCCAGAGATGATTGGTCTCCCAGGAGGACAGGTGATATCTTTATGTATCTTGGGTAAAAGATAAAGAGTAGCTACCCTTGGATTATTAACTGAAAGGAACGTATGTTCGTTTTATCAATCACCTTACGTACCAGAGCAGAATCTATCAATTTATAATAATTTGTATGAAAACATTCTGTAGGATTCCCCAACAGTTTTTTATAATTCTTAGAGTTTTTAAGTTGTTTAAGAGCTTCTGTCACATAATTGGTGGTAGGCCAAATCACAATATTTCCCCCTTTATCGCTATTTTATATTTGTATGTCAGTCCAATTTGACATTTCTTTAATAGCTTCTGTTTCTGACTTTGACATGTTAACCTCTGTGTTTAGTTTAGGCTCATGCATTGTGAGTATATCATTACAAACTAGATTCAGGAATGTTATGGACTGTGGTGATATTTTGCTAGGTGGGATAAAATGTGACTTGGATTTTAAGATTGATCACCAATTGTCACTGGTAGTGTTATTATCACTGGCTTCTGATTCCCCTGAAAGGGTTATCAGATCATTTAATGCTGATTGATCAGCTGTGGATAAATTCTTGGGGTCCTGAGAATCAGAAAAATACTTTTTCAACAATACTTTTCTAAAAAATGTGTGTATCTTTAATTGCTTTGAATTTCTCTATTTGACTTGTTGGTACAAAAGATAGACCTCTCTTTAGTGCAGAAATATGTGTCGGTGTAAGTATTTTATCCGATAGGTTGATGATATTGAAATTGGACACATCAGTATTCGAATCACTTGGTTCTACTTGTGGGATAAGTTTTTGTGAGATTGTTTTTTGTGATTGTGAGACTGATTTTTCTGACTGAACCGTACTTGTCTCCTTGTACGGGGTTGTATTCCTTCTTCCCCTCCTAGTCCTCCTCCTAAAGGGGCACTACCAATGTTAATGTTGGGGAATCCTACAGAATGTTTTCAAGCAAATTATAATAAATTGATAGATTCTGCTCTGGTAGATAAAGTGATTGATAAAAAAAAGAACATATGTTCCTTTCAGTTAATAATCCATGGGTAGCCACTCTTTATCTTTTACCTAAGATACATAAAGATATCACATGTCCTCCTGGGAGACCAATCATCTCTGGGATTGGGTCTCTCACAGAGAAAGCTAGCAAATACATTGATGCTAGACTAAGAAATATTGTGGAAACCCTTTCCTTGTACACAAGAGATACGATGCATGCACTTAATAAAATTCAGGACATCAAAACAAGTCAAAATTCCATACTTGTTAAATTCGATGTGGAGTCTTTGTATACAAGTATACAGACTGAATGGGGCACAAAGGCAGATCATGTAAACCTTTATTGGTCATATTAGGTATGCAGTGAGTTGAGGCTATCATTCTATATATATGTAAGTATCACAGCATTAAGACCAATCCAATAATACTATTGGTTGCTTAATATCTAAGATTTCACTATGAAGCATGAATTCATGGTATATGTTCCATTAAAATTAATGGAACATGAGGGTTATGATGAATACATTATATGAATATCACGTATGGGCATTACCATATTAGTTAGCATGGATTTAACCCTTGATGTAAAGTGTATCCTTCTAGTATACATCAGGGGATTGTGGTCACATGATAAACCTATTTAGTACATGTGTACCATAATTAATCCACTATGTTCTAATATTAACTCGTATATATTATGGTGATATGGTCATACCTCATTTCTATCGTATAGGATTATGCCACGTAATTGTGCTGCCTTAATACACTATGTAATATGACATACCTATTTTCCATTCCTTTCATAAGCATCATGGGTCATAATTTAAAACGTACTATTCATTGTTTTAATAATAACTCACTATGGGTTACAAGTATGTGCCAATAACGACATTCCGCCTAAATAGTACTCACTTCACATATGAGTGTAGAATGATCACTGATACCTTTACCATAGTGCAACGAAGTGCATCAGTGTCATAATGTGTATTTGCATGTGTTCACTTGGCACTAAGAGTGTCACTAAAAGTGGGTATTAATGGTACAATCATGTCGTCAATGCATTGGTTCAACCCTGTAACTACTTTGTCAATGAACACTACATATCAGATATCGGATTAAATGCAATGATTGATCTTAGATATAATGCAAATTACGATCCTGCATATGCCTCACTGACATGTAAACAAAACAGGGTTGCTGTACCGCCCATAACTGAGGTAACCAACCGACAATCATTACTATGAGAGTAACCATACACCCCTAGATCAAGATCAATCATGAACAGGTTACCAAGCACTAAGAGTGTAAAATGTAGTGATTGATATGAGATATAGTGCAAATTGCGATACTTTATATGCCTCACGGACATGTAAACAAAACAGGTTTGCCGTACCACCCATAACTGACGTAACCATCTGACAATCATGACCATGACAGTAACCACACGCCCCTATGCTGAACAGCTGATAAGGATTGGTCAGACAGGGGTGCGGTTAGGAACGGATAGTTCCGATTGGCGTTACAGTCTTTGTGTGATGATTTGCGGGAGGGGAGGCGTTGTTGGACATGGTTTATTACAATTGGTTAGTCATTAAACAGTTATAGTGTATTTAATCGGGTGGCACCCAGGCTTCGGTTTGCTAAACTTATGACATTGAGAAAGGCCGCTAGGATGGCCAAAACGTGTTTGTAACATATTATTGTTCTATTTATGTCTTTCACCCCTGTCACCTGATGCCGACGGCTGCAGATATCGGCCAGGAAACAGGGAGGTGAATGAACATATTAGTTTTTAGTTTAATTTGACTTGCTAGGTACTCCATGAGAATGTTAATTCTCTTCTTATTTTAACCATTTTTTATTAAAGTATTGTAGTTTTTTGTTTTTTTTAAATAAATTTTTATTGAAGTTGTGAGATTAACAAACAAAAGAGAAACAGACATAATTCGTCCAAAAGCAGGTAGTTACATCCAAGTTAGGTACAAATTACAATAGCATATCATATTCCAATGGAGCATGAGAGAAGGCATAGACGAATCAAAATTGAACTTCACTTTTATAGTTTAATATATAGTATATGTTCCTCAAAACGTGAGAAGGAAACCTCTGTATATTCTAAGTTAACCATAGCGTAATAAGGGGATATGGTTTATGTTTCGTCCCTCCTGGACCATAACATGTGGGGGAGCGAGGGAGTTCAGCGGGTGAGAGACGCTCGTATTAAAGAGGGGGAAGGGAGGGGTGGAGCCTATTAAGGTATGTCAGTAAATGAATAGAAGAATAAAGGGAAGTGATATGAGGACAAATGATATGAGTGGCATGGGTGAATAAGATGCAACAAAATATCTAGCATCATTAACATATAAAAACTGAGAGACCACTGTTAAACCAAGCATATTAGTATACACTACTATTAAACCAAGGGCATCAGTACACAACAGATGATATATAGCCAAGAGAGGTATCATAATAATCAGTCACTGCGTATAATGAATTGTAGTAACTATAGGGGTCCTATCTATAGAGGGCACATACTTGCAGAGATTGTTACAAAGGAGTAGGGAGCTATTGTATACACATTGTTATCAAGGGGCTAGGATGATAGGAGCTTGTCATGGCTAAATGGAAATAAAGCTTAGAACATCTTCTAGAGATAAGTATGTACTGCTGGTAAAACTACCCGATGTAACTGTTTAAATATAAGTATTAGATCAATGTGAAATCTTTAAAATGGTTACAGTTAGCTCCATAGTACGAATATATAACAGATATATTAGTCTCTCCTTTCGCCTATATGTATTAATCCTGTGAAGGGATTGACTTGTCCTATCCCACAGACTCGGCCGCTGTTCGTAGAACAAGGACTGTTGTGTTAGGTTTAAATAAGGGCAAGAGTAGGCTTTAAAGTCTCAGTTGGGATATCATAGATCAGGGTAGTGAGAGACCATCAGTTAAGTAAAAGGAGTATATGGTCCTAGGTATTGGTCTCAAAGTAAGTTATATGTGTATAATCTAGCATTATCCCCTGTATTAGATAATAGTGAATTTAACCCCTACAACGGTTAATGTTGCTCACTGTTTAAGATACTATGCTGATCAGTGAGTAGTGTATCTACCTCCCCTATGCGTGGCACCCTCTATTTGGTGATGTTTGAAGGACATTATTAATTATCAATATTCTACAAACCTCCACCAAAAACAAACAGTGAGATCTGGAATGTACAGTGTAACAAAGAAAGCCTTTGACGAAATATAAGAGAGCCATGTAAATAAAAATTATATAGGTAAATAAACATGCTGTTTATACAATTAAAGGCAGTATCTAATAATGGTGCAGGATGGTATACATTATACATTACTAGTCTATAATATTTAGTATAGACATGACATAGGTTATGGACTGATACCAACTAGCCTGAGCCATTGCTGGCTGTCCTTGTGTGGCACTATGTCCTGCAGGTAAAGCTCCGGATTCTAATTAAACATAGTATATACAATGATCCCTCAAACACACTTAATTAACGGGATAAACAGTAGAACAAAGGGGAGTTGAACATTACAGATAACTAGGTCTCCAATCAACTTCAGTGAGTATATGATGTTGAAACCATAACTCTGGACAGCAGAAATTCTATCTGATGCCATTTGTATGTTCTGGTAGATGGCTGATAAATTGTGGGCTCTGTATTCGACTCTCAGCTCTTAGTCCTAGCTTCAGGGCTTCAGTCAAGAGACTGTAACTGCTGTGACCAATAGCAGCAAGCGACATATGTATGAACCTCCGAGCAAGAGCTTTCTGTTCATGTGTAGATCTCAGCCCTTTAAACTTGCTTGGTGACTGCTGACATTTGGAGCTCGAGTATTTTATCTGGTAGGTAGGGTGCTTTATTGAGAAAGCTATAGACCTGTCCCTGGTAGATTTTAGCCCTCAACTACGCTACATGCGTCCGCCATGGGGTGGGTGTCAGTTTCATCTTGTGATAAGCAGGATGCATAGGTGGACGTCTGCTCGGATTGGCATGGTGAGTACTTTGTGAACGCTCCAAAGGGAATAGCGTTTTCCGCAAAGACGATTTGTGGACAGATTGGACAGTCACCATCCTCACAGGGTGATCACGTATGTTGTTGTCAGCACGAACCTTGGCTGGTGAGTTAGATAATGAGGCCGTGCAGTCTTCTCCCCAGCTGGTTAGAGTCCACTTTTCGTCCGACACTGGAGTAACATCATGCAATAGGCTAGTAAAATGAGCGCCACATTTTCGGATCAAGGCTTTAATCGACAATAAGATTGTGCTCTCCATCTTACTTCGTTAGCCATAGATTCCCTCTGGGGTAATTGTTCACAGGCTATGTTAGATGAGCGCTGTGTAAGATGGCGGCTCACGCCACACAGAAGCGATCCGTAACTGACTCCGTTGCAGTCACTGGACTTGATCACAAAAGATGTCTTGTGGTCTCTGGAGATCTTATTTAGGTTGAAAGGGTCTTTAGGTCCTCTATTGCATCGAATGGGGCTGGACTCAAGTATTGTAGTTTTTATTACCTACACTATTACACATTTAATAGGGAAGAGTGCTTATTATTAAACTCAAACAACAAAACAGGAATGAGAGATGAAATTGGGTTTCTAAAGAAACAGCTGACAGAGCTGGAGTGCTCAACTTAAATCATTATTTTTTTTGTTTATAAGCATATTTGTTTGCAGTGCATTTTTAAGTTCAATGAATAATTTTTTCTTTCATTATTCAGTTTTAAATATGCCAATATTTAGAGTGCATAGTTAATTGATGCATTCTCTTTCTAAAATCAAATAACAGATATCTCCATTGTGATTACTTTTGGGAGGCCAAATGCAAGAAAATTTTTATGTAAACTGTCTGAAGTCTTATCTTGCAGGAAGAAAACCAATGAAGAAAGAAGGCTTCTCACCTTTCCTTCCAGCTCTCCCCAATAACACATATTATAGATTGGTTTTTTTTTTCAGGTGTCTTTAGGACTGATCTAACCAAGAATCTATGATGGTGGAGTTGGACAAATTAAATAAGTATAAAATGTATCACAATGGAGATGTAAAATGGGGCATTAGGCCAAAATAATATATGGCATAAAGGGGTAAATAATCATATATAGGGCAAGTAACAAATGTTTAAGTAAGGGAGCGAGTGGGATGATGCCATGATAGAGGCACATCCCAACTTGAAGTTAATAACTGTGAATGCTGTTTCTACTGCAGATGGAGAGTTGTAGTGTGAAGTAAATATATGCCTGGTTTTAATCTCTTTTTATTCCTTTGAGGGTCCTGAAAAAACTAAGTGGTTTAAAGAGAGGTGATTGGTAAAGCAAGAGCAAGGACCAGATGCCAAAAGATGACAACAAAGAACTTCAGTGAACCATTATAACTTTTGTTTTTCAGGCACGATTCTCACTTTATTTATAAAGATTTTACTACACGCATACCCATCTAGTATACCCACACTCACGCACTCATACATGAACTTTAATTTTTTCCCCCAATTTTTAGACCATTGTATAAATATTGCAAATGGGGTTTAGTATAGGATTTAGTGTCTATGTATAATTTTGAGCACATTTTGTTTAATGAATTGTATAAAGTTAGACTAGGAATTGACAGTCCTAGGAAAGTACAGAAGAGCTCATATCACAGAGGGAATGATATTCCGAAGGGAAGGTGGGAGAATTTTCAATGTAAGGTTTTCGATCCCACTGTGTTCTTCTGTACTAGTGGGTATAACTAGAAAACGGAGCAACATAGGAGAAGAAAAAGTGAGGGAATGTGGTGACATAGCTTGCAGAGTTTTGTCCCTGGAGGAATCACATGTCTGGTTTTGGAGTCCCCCCCCCCCCCCCCCCCGATACACCTTTGTGAGCTAAATGCACTCCCATTAGCCTTGACTGGCATGTGATAGGCAAAAACTTTGAATTGAGAATAAAATTGGGAAACACTCTCTATTTTTCTCTCCTCTCTCTTCCATCTCATGATGAAAATGGCTGATATTGGGCAATGCAAGAAATCACACATTAAAGAATTTGGCTAAGTATATTCCTGGTATTATTTTAGCAGTGTTGCACAAATTGGGATTGTGGTAGAGTTGCCCTGTATTAATTATTTGGACTGTTTTGGTGTAAAATAGATGTTTATTTATACCTGTAAATATTTTGTTTATTATTAACAAATATTGATTCCTAATAAATTCTTTGGAAACAATGGAGACCCTTTTACAGTGTTTATTTCACTTAACTTAATTGTAATGGTTAAGTGGGTTTTTACATAGAATTATATACTGTATTTAGTGGTTTAAATTTAAAAAATCTAGATAAACATTTTTAATAACCACAAGGACCAAAAACAATGGCTGAGGTCTGCTTTCTGTAGACCACATCTAGTACATCCCCTTATATCATGGCTAGACCACCTAGAAATGTCCGTCAGAGTAATGTATGCCTTGTTAACTACTCTGAGATGAGATTTTCTCCAGCTACTTGAACTAGTGGATTTGTGAGCTATCTTGATACTCTCACCTATTTCTTCAACTGTAATCTCATTGAAATCTTTAAGCCATTTAGGTGAATCTCCTCCAGATTAACTTGACTTTTTTTTTTTTTTTTGCATTACTAGATTGTACCAAATCGAAATGGTGCTTATCTCAGCTTAGTATAATTTTAGACTAGTATCTATAGCCCTTCGGGACCAAATGTTTCTATTCTTCTCTAATAATTGAAAGTAATAGTGTCTAATTTGCAGATATGCATAAAATTCCTTAAACGGAATGGCAAATTCTTGAGAAAGAGTGCGGAATGATTTGATTGTCTGTAGTTCTGTATCTTCTAATTGGAATACATATCTTAAGCCTTTCTGTTACCATTTTTTAAAAATCTTGGAGACAAGGCCAGGTATGAATTCTAAGGCCTAGATTTAGAGTTTGGCGTTAGCCGTGAAAACCAGCGTTAGAGGCTCCTAACGCTGGTTTTAGGCTACCGCCGGTATTTGGAGTCACTCAAAATAGGGTCTAACGCTCACTTTCCAGCCGCGACTTTTCCATACCGCAGATCCCCTTACGTAAATTGCGTATCCTATCTTTTCAATGGGATTTTTCTAACTCCGGTATTTAGAGTCATTTCTGAGGGAGCGTTAGACATCTAACGACAAAACTCCAGCCGCAGGAAAAAAGTCAGTAGTTAAGAGCTTTCTGGGCTAACGCCGGTTTATAAAGCTCTTAACTACTGTGCTCTAAAGTACACTAACACCCATAAACTACCTATGTACCCCTAAACCGAGGTCCCCCCACATCGCCGACACTCGAAAAAAATTTTTTAACCCCTAATCTGCCGACAGCCACCTACGTTATCCTTATGTACCCCTAATCTGCTGCCCCTAACACCGCCGACCCCTGTATTATATTTATTAACCCCTAACCTGCCCCCCTCAATGTCGCCTCCACCTGCCTACACTTATTAACCCCTAATCTGCCGACCGCAAAGCGCCGCTACCTACGTTATCCTTATGTACCCCTAATCTGCTTCCCCTAACACCGCCGACCCCTATATTATATTTATTAACCCCTAATCTGCCCCCCACAATGTCGCCTCCACCTGCCTACATTTATTAACCCCTAATCTGCCGACCGGACCTGAGCGCTACTATAATAAAGTTATTAACCCCTAATCCGCCTCACTAACCCTATAATAAATAGTATTAACCCCTAATCTGCCCTCCCTAACATCGCCGACACCTAACTTCAATTATTAACCCCTAATCTGCCGACCGAATCTCTCCTCTATTCTAATAAATGTATTAACCCCTAAAGCTAAGTCTAACCCTAATACTAACACCCCCCTAAGTTAAATATAATTTAAATCTAACGAAATTAATTAACTCTTATTAAATAAATTATTCCAATTTAAAGCTAAATACTTACCTGTAAAATAAATCCTAATATAGCTACAATATAAATTATAATTATATTATAGCTATTTTAGGATTTATATTTATTTTACAGGTAACTTTGTATTTATTTTAACCAGGTACAATAGCTATTAAATAGTTAAGAACTATTTAATAGCTAAAATAGTTAAAATAATTACAAATTTACCTGTAAAAGAAATCCTAACCTAAGTTACAAATAAACCTAACACTAGACTATCAATAAATTAATTAAATAAACTACCTACAATTACCTACAATTAACCTAACACTACACTATCAATAAATTAATTAAATACAATTGCTACAAATAAATACAATTAAATAAACTAGCTAAAGTACAAAAAATAAAAAAGAACTAAGTTACAAAAAATAAAAAAATATTTACAAACATAAGAAAAATATTACAACAATTTTAAACTAATTACACCTACTCTAAGCCCCCTAATAAAATAACAAAGCCCCCCAAAATAAAAAAATGCCCTACCCTATTCTAAATTACTAAAGTTCAAAGCTCTTTTACCTTACCAGCCCTGAACAGGGCCCTTTGCGGGGCATGCCCCAAGAAATTCAGCTCTTTTGCCTGTAAAAAAAAACATACAATACCCCCCCCCAACATTACAACCCACCACCCACATACCCCTAATCTAACCCAAACCCCCCTTAAATAAACCTAACACTAAGCCCCTGAAGATCATCCTACCTTGTCTTCACCATACCAGGTTCACCGATCGGTCCAGAAGAGCTCCTCCGATGTCCTGATCCAAGCCCAAGCGGGGGGCTGAAGAGGTCCATGATCCGGCTGAAGTCTTCATCCAAGCGGGCCAGAAGAGGTCTTCCATCCGATTGAAGTCTTCATCCAAGCGGCATCCATCCGGAGCGAAGCGGCAGCATCCTGAAGACCTCCACCGCGGAACATCCATCCTGGCCGACGACTGAACGACGAATGACGGTTCCTTTAAATGACGTCATCCAAGGTGGCGTCCCTCGAATTCCGATTGGCTGATAGGATTCTATCAGCCAATCGGAATTAAGGTAGGAATATTCTGATTGGCTGATGGAATCAGCCAATCAGAATCAAGTTCAATCCGATTGGCTGATCCGATCAGCCAATCAGATTGAGCTCGCATTCTATTGGCTGTTCCGATCAGTTTTTCTTACTATCTCTTTAGGTATATTTTTAAGATTAGAATGTAGTAATCCTTTGAGTTAAAATGGAGAGATCATGTTTTGTTCCATCTGTGAATATGAAACTAAATCTTTCCCTTTTAGCTAGTCACAGGCAATCTTTACCATAAATGAACGGTTGTAAAGCTAAGCCTCCAAAATCTTTTTTCCGCATTAGTTTCCTTAATGATAAATTAATCTTTTTCCCTTTAGAGAAAGTATGTGCAATCAGAATTTAACTTTTTCAGATCAGTTTCACTAATAAATATAGGAAGGTTTTGGCAAAGATAAAAGATTTAAGAAGTATCATCTTGATTAAAAAGAGCTCAAATTGGAGGTCAAAGGTACATTTTTTCTATATAAAAAAACGCAAGAAAAAGTTAACATAATGTTAGTCAATACAGCAATCTTAATTGGACGCAACATTAAGATCATGGAAATCTAAATACAGTCCCACCCAATGAGAATTTAAAAAGATAATATTAATGCAGATGCATTTTGAACAATTTCAGCTAAATATGTCACAAGAGAGAAGAGTTAATCATTATTTTAAGAAATAGCTGAAGGGTAGTAATTTCCATCTTTCCATCATTTAGATATTGAATATGTCCTTTTACCTCTTTAAATTGTGTAATACAGATACTTCTAGGGTTTTTGTGTAGCCATAGAATTTCTGACTTAGACAGGTTAATCATATAGCCCGAGAATATACTGTATTTTTGGATGGTATCTAATAGAATAGGAATGTTTTTCTTAGAATACCCTATAAAGATCAATAAGTCATCTGCATAAAGAGATAATATTAATTTCCTACCTCCCAAGAATATACCATCTAATTATTTTCTAAGTGCTATTACTAGAGATTCTATTGCCAGATTAACCCCTTAATGACCACAGCACTTTTCCATTTTCTGTCTGTTTGGGACCAAGGCTATTTTTACATTTTTGCGGTGTTTGTGTTTAGCTGTAATTTTCCTCTTGCTCATTTACTGTACCCACACATATTATATAACGTTTTTCTCGTCATTAAATGGACTTTCTAAAGATACCATTATTTTCATCATATCTTATAATTTACTATAAAAAAATTGTAAAATATGAGGAAAAATGGAAAAAAACACACTTTTTCTAACTTTGACCCCAAAAATCTGTTACATATCTACAACCACCAAAAAACACCCATGCTAAATAGTTTCTAAATTTTGTCCTGAGTTTAGAAATACCCAATGTTTACATCTTTTTTGCAAGTTATAGGGCCATAAATACAAGTAGCACTTTGCTATTTCCAAACCATTTTTTTTTTTCAAAATTAGCGCTAGTTACATTAGAACACTAATATCTTTCAGGAATCGCTGAATATCCCTTGACATGTATATATTTTTTTTTTAGTAGACATCCCAAAGTATTGATCTAGGCCAATTTTGGTATATTTCATTCCACCATTCCCCCGTCAAATGCGATCAAATACAAAAAATCGTTCACTTTTTCACAAATTTTTTCACAAACTTTCGGTTTCTCACTGAAATTATTTACAAACAGCTTGTGCAATTATGGCATAAATGGTTGTAAATTCTTCTCTGGGATCCCCTTTGTTCAGAAATAGCAGACATATATAGCTTTGGCGTTGCTTTTTGGTAATTAGGTCGCTAAATGCCACTGCGCACCACACGTGTATTATGCCCAGCAGTTAAGGGGTTAATTAGGGAGCTTTTAGGGAGCTTGTAGGGTTAATTTTAGCTTTAGTGTAGTGTAGTAGACAACCCCAAGTATTGATCTAGGCCAATTTTGGTATATTTCATGCCACCATTTTACCGCCAAATGCGATCAAATAAAAAAAAACGTTAAATTTTTCACAATTTTAGGTTTCTCACTGAAATGATTTACAAACAGCTTGTGCAATTATGGCACAAATGGTTGTAAATGCTTCTCTGGGATCCCCTTTGATCAGAAATAGCAGCCATATATGACTTTGGCGCTGCTTTCTGGTAATTAGAAGACCGCTAAATGCTGCTGCGCCTCACACGTGTATTATGGCTAGCAGTGAAGGGGTTAATTAGGGAGTTTGTAGGGAGCTTGCAGGGTTAATTTTAGCTTTAGTATAGAGATCAGCCTCCCACCTGACGCATCCCACCCCCTGATCCCTCCCAAACAGCTCCCTTCCCTCCCCCACCCCACAATTGTCCCCGCCATCTTAAGTACTGGCAGAAAGTCTGCCAGTACTAAAATAAAAGGTTTTTTTTTTAAAAAAAAAAAAAAATTTTTAGCATATTTACATATGCTACTGTGTGGGATCCCCCCTTAGCCCCCGACCTCCCTGATCCCCCCAAAACCGCTCTCTAACCCTCCCCTCTGCCTTATTGGGGGCCATACCCAGTTTGCAAAAAAATATGTTTTATTTTATTTTTTACCCGGTTTTTCTGTAGTGTAGCTTCCCCCTCCCCACAGCCCAACACCCACCACCTAACTGATGTTTTTTTTTTTATTAGATTTATTTATTTTTTCTGTTTTTTTTCTCATTTTCCTACAATTTGTTTCTGTAGTGTAGCGGTTCCCACCCGCTCCCTCCCCGTGCACGCGCCCGCCCCCGCCCTCCCGTGCACGTGCGCGCGTCAGTGCGTGCCCCCTGGCCTCCCCGCCCACGATCCCGCCCCCCTCCACATCACGAAGGGCCATCGATGGCCGCCACCCGCCTCCCGGTCCGGCTCCCACCCACCAACGCAGTAAGCCACCGATCTCCGGTGCAGAGAGGGCCACAGAGTGGCTCTCTCTGCACCGGATGGCTTAAAACGGTTATTGCAGGATGCCTCCATATCGAGGCATCACTGCAATAACCGGAAAGCAGCTAGAAGTGAGCAGGATCGCTTCAAGCTGCTTTCCACACCGAGGACGTGCAGGGTACGTTCTCAGGCGTTAACTGCCTTTTTTTTTAGGACGTACCCTGCACGTCCTTGGTCGTTAAGGGGTTAAAGAGTAGCGGTGAAAGGGGGCAGCAATGTCTAGTGCCTTTGGTGATATTAATTAATAGGGAAAGTTGTCAGTTAATTGTGAATACTAAGGTTGGGTTAGATAGATAGATAGTTTGAATAAAATTCATGAAATGCCTAAATTTACCTACATAAGTAAATAAGTGATCCCATGTGATAGAGTTAAAGGCCTTCTCTGTGTCAATCGTAATCACTGTGGTCTCCTTTTTCCCTGACTTGTGTCTCTTGATTACTAAACCAAAAATGTTCAATTATTATCTATAGCATTATATGGCATTTGTATTTGCAACTATGTATAATATTGCTATAAACAATGTTGCAAACACTGCTGCCAGATGGCTAAAGACACGTACGCGCACCTAAGCTCACTTATGATTACTCTTTAACAAAGGATACAAAGGATACTAATTAAAATTGACAATATAAGTAAACGGGAAAGTTGTTTAAAATGTCATGTTTTTTCAATCCATATAAGTTTAATTTTGACTTTACTGTCCCTTCAATAAAATGCAACTTTCACGAATGAGGACATTACCCTCTGTTATGAAAAAGTAGCACAATGGGCCCCATTTATTAAGCTGTGGATTCAGCTTCAGGGCCTCAGGGTTTCAGGCTTATGCAAGGAACTTGAAATGTTAGTTAAGTAGCTGCGGACTTAAGTTCAAAAAGAAAAAAAACAAAAGCAGAGTCTAGGAGCAGGCCAAATATCAGGTACCATAAGATTAGTCCAGCAACTAGGTACAAAAGGGACAAACAAAAGCAGAGTCCAGGAACAAGCCAAAGATCAGGTACCGTAAGATCAATCCAGCAACTAGGTACCAAAGGGGCAAACCAAAGCAGAGTCTAGTAACAGGGCAAAGATCAAGTACTGTGAGATCAGTCCAGCATTTAGGTACCAGGGGGCAAACAAGAGCAATGTCTAGCAGGTAAAGGTGGACAGACTGTTACAGGATACCAGATAGCTGCGGAAGTAATAACAGGGTTCACTGGTACAGCAAGCACAGGAAACTTAACAGGCACAGGAAACCCAGTGTGTACTATTGGTGAGGCTGCCACAGGATATTAGGTGCATGCAGCAGGACTCAGGAAAGGTGCCACGTGTACAGCAAGCACAGGAGACTCAACAGGCACAAGAACAAGGTAAGTAACCAGCTCTGGAACTCAGCAAGCACAAGACCGAGGTAAGTGACCAGCTTGTAAACTCAACGGGCACAGGAACAAGGTAAGTAACCAGCTTGGGAACTCAGCAAGCACACAAACAAGGTAAGTAAGCAGCTTAGAAACTCAACAGGCACAGGAACAAGGAAATTATAAACAGGACACAGGAACTGAGTACAGCTCACAATAACTCAGCCCAGAGTGATGGGCTGAGTGGCTTTGTATAGGAACTCCCGCACCTGTAGCCACTAGGTCATGCCCCCTAGAGGACTACAGTAGCTGTTGCAGGAGATAGACCTTGATGTTCCACGGGGAGGAACGCCGAGGCAAGAGCCCATCGCAGGATCAATTAGGTAAGTAAGAGTTAAATCATGCCAATCCAATAGGGATGATTGACAGCCCTTGCTTATTTGTGATTGACCACAAGAGATCAAGTAACAACGTGGCACAAGCAGTGGCTAATATAATGATAAATGTGGGCAGCAGGTGCTGCCCACTGACCGCATTTCCAGGCAGACATTCCGGGGAGCAAACTTTGTTCTCCCGGCAATTAATAAATGGAGTCCATGTTCTCATTATTTTTTTTATAAAGGCTATAGGCTGCTGTTTATCTGTTAATTTAATTACAATAATAGTTTACACAGCATATTTGAACAATAGCATTTTGCAGGTATTAAACAGACATTAAACCACAAAAAAAATATTTTATAATTCAGATAGAGAGTACAGTTTTAAAATTTTCCAATTTACTTTTATTATCATTTTTTTTGTACTCTTGGTATCCTTTGTTGAAAAATATACCTAGATAGGCCTGGGAGCAGCAGTGTACTAATGGGGGCCAGCTGCTGATTGGTGGCTTTACATATATGTCTCTTGCCGCTGGCTCACCAGATGGGCTTCGCTAGCTCCCAGTAGTGCATGGCTGCTCTGAAGCTGACTTTAATGTTTATCCCTTAGCAAAGGAAGGGACATTATACTGCCGTGTTCAACTACAGTAGCATTGTTACTACTCACCAAGTTATTGTCTTCTCTTCTGTGCCTGCAGCTGTATTCAAAGTCATTCTCTTAATGTAGCACTTTACAAGTATCAGTTAGTGAAGCTCTTCATCTTTACACTGGGCGCCGCCATCTTGGAGCTTGAATTTGTTAAATAACTTTTAAACTGTGTGTTCTGTCTATTATATGCTTATTATGTTCATGTTGATGACATCTGGTGGTTTCATGTTGCAATTACAGCTTGGTTCCTCTCAAGAATAAAACAGGAAGTGTTAATAAAGTTTGTTAATAAAAAGTCTTACTTTCAGTTTCTCAGCAGCCATCTTAGCTTCAAGAAGCATGGAAATCAGCTCTTAACATTTGCCTCTAAATATACATATGCCTGTAAGTTATTTGTTGTTTGATAATAGTTCATTGTACATTTGAATTGCATTGCTATTTGCTGTAAGGATTAAATGTAAGCTCTCTGTGTTAGAAACATGTATTATTGTATGTATTGCAAGCACCACGTGTAACTACATATTGTAATTTCAACTTTTCTTATTGTATTGCAGTTTTACAAAAATAACTATTCAGAAGTAAAATCAGTTTGGAATAAACACAAAGCTATTTCTGTCTGGTTTGTTAACTAGCTGTCTAGCTATCAGTAGTGAGGACAGTACAGTAAAAAGGCATGCTATATCAAGGCAAGATACAGAGCTGCATTGTATAGTAAAAAGGCAGGCTATATCAGGGGAAGATACAGAGCTGCATTGTAAAGTAAAAAGCATGCTATATCAAGGGAAGATTCAGAGCTGCATTGTAAAGTGAGAAGAAATAACAAGCAAGATACAAAGGCTGCATTTTAAAGTAAAAAACAGTAAATAACAAGCAAACATACAAGACCTGCAATTTAAAGTAAAAGGCAGTAAAAATAATTTGCACAAGAACTGCATTTAAAATATTGCACTACTTTAACCTGATCACTATGAACCAAGATAAGAATGTTGATATGACGCAGCAAACTTTAGAGACCAGATCCTATGCCTCTGGCTCTAAATATTCAATGTGCTCCAGCAGATCATCAGCCAGTTCTGCAGGACTCAGAGCCCGTGCTAAAGCGCAAGGAGCCCAGGCACAAATTTCTTATGCTGAAAAAGAAGCAGACATGATAAAGCAGAAAGCAGCACTAGAAGCAGTGGCAGCAAGGCGCAAAACAGATATGGCAGCAGAGGCAGCTAGGCGCAAAGCAGATATAGAAGCAGAGGCAGCAAGGTGCAAAGCAGATATGGAAGCTGAAACACTGCAACGCAAGGCAGAGTTAGAAGCTAATATGCATGTGCTAAAGATTCAAAGGGCAGCAGTTGCAGCATCTGCAGAAGCAGCAGTCTATGAAGCAGCAGCTGAACTAGAAGAGGAACCACTTCAAGATTTTGCAGAAATAACTACCCATGATTCAGTACAAAGGACTTGTGAGTATGTACAGAACCATGCTCTAGACCAAGATAAAACAGAGCATGCTCCTATCCAACATATGTCCAGCATAATGCCACAGTTTCCTGACTCAACATATTTACAGTCTACTCCAAGTATTCCTGACTTGCACCCTCCTTCCCAGACTGACACTGCAAATGTCTCTACACCAAGAGTGCGCTTTCAAGAAAGCAGAGGTTACGCTGATCCACAATATCCATCACATTATATGGACTCTCACATATCCCCTCTCAGAAATAGTACATTAGGAACTTCAGAGACTACTGACCTAGCAAAGCACCTGATTCGTCGAGAGTTAGTAAGTACAGGGCTACTAACATTTGATGATCGACCAGAGAACTACTGGGCATGGAAGACATCATTCCAAGATGTCACCAGAGATCTTAATATTACAGCCAGAGAAGAGCTAGATCTTTTGACTAAGTGGCTTGGTCCAGAGTCATCTCAACAGGCTAAGAGAATCAGGTCAGTGCATGTTCATAACCCAATTGATGGAGTTAAAATGGTATGGCAGAGACTAGAAGAATGTTATGGCAGCCCTGAAGCTATTGAGAATGCACTGTTAAAGAAGCTAGAAAACTTCCCCAAAATCTCAAACAAAGACAACATAAAGTTAAGAGAACTTGGGGACATGTTGTTGGAGGTGAATGCAGCTAAGACAGGAGGCTTTTTGCCAGGACTGGCATACCTAGACACAGCTTGTGGCATTAAACCAATTATTGAAAAACTGCCATATAGCCTGCAAGAAAAGTGGATTTTTCAAGGTTCCAAGTACAAAGAAGACCATCATGTCTCCTTTCCACCATTCAGTTTCTTCACCAGATTTATTGTCAACCAAGCAAGGACCAGAAATGATCCAAGCTTCATATTCTCAACATGCAGCAACCAATTTCCAGTAAATACAGAGAAGTCAGGAACAAGGTAAAGCAACAGACCAACGGTGTCAGTAAGAAAGACAGAAGTGTCAGCTACTAATGCAACTCCACAAGTGAAAAGCCCTTCGTGGAAATCCATGGAATCAGACAGTCCATGTCCAATTCATAATAAACCACACCCACTGCCAAAGTCTCGTGGGTTCAGAAGCAAGCACATTGATGAACGTAAAGCTTACCTGAAGGAGAATTCTATCTGCTTTAGATGTTGTGCATCCACCAGACACATTGCCAAAGACTGCAAAAATAACATAAGATGCAGAGAATGCAACAGTGACCAACATACTTCAGCTTTGCATCCAGGTCCAGCTCCCTGGGCAGTAGAGACTCCTTTACCAAAGGGAGAGCAAGGCGGGGAGCAAGAGTGGTATGCGGGAAAGGGGCAAGGCCCAGATCATGTTCCAAGATTTGTTTAGTGACTGTATATCCCTCTAATAAACCTGACTGTTTTGTAAAGATATATGCAGTGTTAGATGATCAAAGTAACCGTTCTTTAGCCAAATCAGAGTTTTCTGATGTGTTTAACATTAGTGGTGAAACATTTTCCTACACTCTAAGAACATGCTCAGGCATTACAGAGAAAACAGGGCGTAGGGTATCCAACTTCACTGTTCAGTCTATTGATGGGAAAACACACATAAAACTCCCCACACTCATTGAATGTGACATGATACCTGATGACAGGTCAGAAATTCCAACACCTGAGATTACACAGCATTTCCCTCATCTGAAATCCTTAACAGACAAGATCCCAGCACTTGACCCTAACGCACAAATACTTCTCTTGTTAGGAAGAGACAATCTGAAGGTGCACAAAGTACGTGAGCAGATTAATGGGCCTCACAACAGCCCTTATGCACAACATTTAGACTTAGGTTGGGTCATAGTTGGGGAAGTATGCTTAGGAGGAGCTCATAGACCAACAGATGTGAACTCTTTCAAGACAAATGTGCTGCCTAGTGGGCGCACTTCTCTGTTCAGCCCATGCACTAGCTATATACAGGTAAAAGAGACTTTTAATGCTTGTAAACAACAGTCATACGCCCCCTCATTGTGTTATTTAGGAACTGCAACTCACAATGTGGGCAGTTTAGATGATAATGTGTTTGTTACTACTCCAAACGATGACAAACCCGCTATGTCTATTCAAGATGGTATGTTCCTTGATGTAGTAGAAAAAGAGATGTTTATTGATGAAGCAAATTACTGGGTAGCACCCCTACCATTTCGCTCACCTCGTCTTAGACTACCAAATAACATAGAGCAAGCCCCGAAAAGACTCCTTGCTCTACAGCGTTCCTTTGTGAAAAAACCTGAAATTAAAGAACATTTTGTTAACTTTATGCAAAATATCTTTGACCATGACCAAGCAGAACCTGCCCCACCATTGGAACCAGGTGAGGAGTGTTGGTACCTACCAATCTTTGGTGTCTATCACCCTCAGAAGCCAGGACAGATCAGAGTAGTTTTTGACTCAAGTGCTCAGTTTGAAGGCATTTCACTGAATGACACACTCCTCAGTGGGCCTGATTTAAATAATACACTACTAGGTGTTCTTTTACGTTTCTGCAAAGAGCAAGTTGCAATTACCACTGATGTACAACACATGTTTTACTGTTTCATGGTTAGAGAAGATCACCGTAACTATTTGAGATTTCTTTGGTTTCGTGACAATGACCTTAACAAAGAAATTACAGAGTTCAGGATGAAGGTACATGTCTTTGGAAACAGCCCTTCTCCAGCCATAGCCATTTATGGTCTAAGACAAATAGCAAAGCAAGGAAAAAAGTGAGTATGGCGAAGATGTAGAACAGTTTATCTTGAGGAATTTCTATGTAGATGATGGACTCGCATCTGTGCCTACTGAAGCTGAAGCAATCAGTCTTCTGCAGAGGGCTAAGGACATGCTCGCAGGATCGAATCTCAAGCTACACAAAGTGGCATCCAACAGAAGTCCAGTAATGGAAGCATTTCCCACAGATGACAGAGCCAAAGATCTAAAGGACCTTGTTCTAGGTGTCGATCCTTTACCCCTTCAAAGGAGCTTAGGAGTAAGTTGGAACTTACAGACCAACAGTTTCACCTTTCAAGTGTCTAAAGAGGTAAAACCTTTCACACGGAGAGGTATCCTGGCTACAGTAAACAGTCTTTATGACCCACTTGGGTTTGCATCTCCAATAACTATGCAAGGTAAATCTTTAGTCAGAGAGCTTTCAACAGACCAATGTGACTGAGATTCCCCACTCTTGCCAGATAGAGAAGCTCAATGGAGAGCATGGACAGAAGACCTGATCCATCTTGAAGATCTCAGTATTCCCAGACCCTATGTGCCAGTGTCACTATCGTCCACAGTAAGAAAGGAGGTATGTGTTTTTCTGATGCTTCTACTGTAGCGATAGCAGCTGTGGCATATCTCAGAGTCATAGACAGTAGCGGTCAATGTCATGTAGGGATTATTATGGGCAAATCTAAACTAGCTCCAAGACCAGCCCATACAGTGCCACATCTAGAATTATGTGCAGCTGTTTTGTCAGTTGAGCTAGCTGTACTTATTACTGAAGAAATGGACATTGAACTTTATGCAGTTAAATATTACACTGATAGCAAAATTGTGTTAGGTTATATTCACAATACTTGTAGGAGATTTCATGTATATGTCTCAAACAGAATAATTTGTATCAGAAAATCTACTAATCCAGATCAGTGGCATTATATTAACACCAGTCAGAATCTAGCAGATCATGGTACTAGACCAATTCAGGCAGCTCACCTAAAACATACCAACTGGTTCTCAAGCCCAAATTTCTTACATCAGGCAGATTCAGGTGATCAATCTGAAGCTGAAGTATTTGACCTCATTGAACCAGATTCTGACAGTGAGATCAGACCTGAAGTTACAGCTTTAATAACTGAAGTGTATGAATGCCAGTTAGACTCACATAGATTTCTCAGATTCTCGAAGTGGAAGTCCCTTGTGAGAGGTATAGCAACACTTATTCACATTGCCAAGTCATTTTCTAGCAGCACTCAAAAGGAGTCATGTACAGGCTGGCATTGCAGCAAAGGGTTATGCCATTCATTAGATTTCTTGCAAGCTGAAACAATGACTATCAAATGTATCCAAACATGGAAATATAGAAAATGGAAAGAGAAATAAAATGTTCAAGAAGGAGATCTTGTATTGTTGAAAGACTCTGAAGTAAAGCGCTATGAATGGACAATGAGTCTTATTGTAAAAGCCATTCCTAGTGGTGATGGTAGAGGTCAAAATCATTAAACAAGGGACTGCTAAAGTATACCTCAGACCTGTGTCAGATTTGATTTTTCTTTTTCAGTAAAAGTTATCTGGTTGAATTTAATAATAATTTATAGATCATGTAATAGTGGTATATGTTTATACCAGATGGGAAGTGTTCTGTCTATTATATGCTTATTATGTTCATGTTGATGACATCTGGTGGTTTCATGTTGCAATTACAGCTTGGTTCCTCTCAAGAATAAAACAGGAAGTGTTAATAAATTTTGTTAATAAAAAGTCTTACTTTCAGTTTCTCAGCAGCCATCTTAGCTTCAAGAAGCATGGAAATTAGCTCTTAACATTTGCCTCTAAATATACATATGCCTGTAAGTTATTTGTTGTTTGATAAGAGTTCATTGTACATTTGAATTGCATTGCTATTTGCTGTAAGGATTAAATGTAAGCTCTCTGTGTTAGAAACATGTATTATTGTATGTATTGCAAGCACCACGTGTAACTACATATTGTAATTTCAACTTTTCTTATTGTATTGCAGTTTTACAAAAATAACTATTCAGAAGTAAAATCAGTTTGGAATAAACACAAAGCTATTTCTGTCTGGTTTGTTAACTAGCTGTCTAGCTATCAGTAGTGAGGACAGTACACTGTGCAAAAAAACTGTAAAGATGTAACACTTCTGCTCTCTATTATGTGAGCTAAACTGAAGTGAAAAGTAAAGTTGCCAAAAAGCAGATCTGTAAAAGTGTACTGCTTCTGTCACATGACGCAGCAATACACAAGCTACAAGATGGTGGCGCCCAGTATAAAATACAGAGCTTTACCAAATGTCTCCTGTAAATAAGAGATCAGCTTTAAAGAGAGTTGCAGGTACATTAGGAAACAATATCTTTGTGAGTAGTAACCTGCTAAACTAATTGTACCCTGCAGTTTAATGTCCCGTTTAAAGGATTTGTCACACTATAAATTGCATTTGTCCTAGTGCCGATATTTGTCCTAGAGCCACTGCTAACATGATGTATGAGGTCACTTGTGCTTGAATCATGCAAATAAGTAAAAAGTTCTTTTATGTATCTTACCGCCTTATTAAAGGGACAGTCAGCTCCAAAAATGTTATTGTTTAAAAAGATAGATAATCCCTTTATTGCCCATTCCCCAGTTTTGCATAACCAACATTGTTATATTAATATACTTTTTACCTCTGTGATTACCTTGTATCTAAGCCTCTTTTAACAGCCCCTTGATCACATGGCTATTTATTAACTATTGACTTGCATTTTAGCCAATAAGTACAGTGTCCTGCACAACTCCATGGGAGAGAGCACAATGTTATGTATATGGCCCATGTGGATTAGCAGTTTCTTGTTGTGAAAAACTAAGAAAAATGCATTTGATAAGAGGAAACAGGCAGAAAATGAGAGGTTTAAATGTTATAAAATATATTAAAGTGATTTTAAATTTTAAAAATACAAATGACCGATTCTTATTCCTAAAGCTTAAACAAGGTGGATCTCTATGTTTATTTTTGATAAAAATCAATCAGTAGTTCTAAAAATCATATATTATTCACACTGCGTTACTGAAGTTTACTCCGCCCCCATATGTTCTTCCTGCTTGCTCCAGTTATTCACGTAAAGAGTGGTCCCACCCGTTCCCTACTACTTCATTCTATAGGCAGCGTTTCTTCATCTGTTCCTTTGCGCATGTGTGACATTCTAAGTTGATACATATGGCGATGCCAAAAATCTTTAGCGCATGCACTCTCCGATGAAGGGGCGTGTGTCTGTCTTCAAAGGATGCCAGCTGGCCCGGCTTTTCATTGGACTATGCAAAAATGTGACCAAAAAAAAAAATCTAAGAAAATAGACGGACTGAACAATGGCAGCAAGATTAAAAATATATAACAGGTATTCTATGTTAAGAATAGAAATTTACTATGAGTTGATGAATGAAATTTCAAATATTAATCAAATGCTGTGTTGGGTATTTTTATAGTTTACAATCACTTTTTTAATACAACAATGGGTAGTAAAGGCGTTATCTATCTTTTTAAACAATAACAATTGTGGTGTTGACTGTCCCTTTAACCTTAAACAATAAAAGTTATCACTGAAGCATTGTTGCAAACACAAATATATTTTACAATGCTCCCTTTAAATTTTAAAGCTCCACATTTTAAGGCAGGACGCCCATTACCATTTTCTATCTCCATTTATCATATTGTTTTGATTAACTGAGTACAATTGTTTTTCAATATCATTCTAACTTCACAGAGAATGGAATTACATTGATTTTTCAGAAGCTGCTGAAATAAATAAATAAGTGCCAAAAATGTGCGTACTTGTTCCAATTGCAATTTCACACATTTATTATTATGTACTGTGTATGTAATTTTGCCTTTATTATTAAAATGTATATAATTTACACAATTTGATGCATTATATCATAGTACAGTACGCAATCACTAAAGTATAGGAACTAAGGGCCTGATTGCAATCCATGCTAATTATCAGAACATTAACTGCAGAAGATAAGCCCCATTTTAGTCTTAACTCAACCACAATCTGCAATTGTCATTGCTTATGAGCAGCATTTCATTTATTATCGGCTTGGTGAATAATGGTTCTATACAAGGGACATGAAACACAGTTTTTTTCTTTTATGGTTTAGATAGAGCATGTGATTTTAAACTACTTCACAATTTACTTCTATTTTCAAATTACTTTAGTTCTCTTTGTACCCTTTGTTGAAAAGGATACCTAGTAGGCTCAGGAGCTGCTGATTGGTGGCTGCACATATTTGCCTCATGTTAGTGGTTCACTCAATGGGGCCTATCTATCAATCTCCGAAAGGAGCTTGACGACCCGTGTTTCTGGCGAGTCTTCAGACTCGCCAGAAACAGCAGTTATGAAGCAGCGGTCACAAAGACCGCTGCTCCATAACCCTGTCCGTCTGCTCTGAGCAGGCGGACAGGAATCACCACAATTCAACCCTATCGAGTACGATCGGGTTGATTGACACTCCCCTGCTGGCGGCCCATTGACCGCGGGTCTGCAGGGGGCGGTGTTGCACCAGCAGCTCTTGCGAGCTGCTGGTGCAATGTTAAATGCGGAGAGCGTATTGCTCTCCGCATTCAGCGATGTCTTGCGGACCTGATCTGCACTGTCGGATCAGGTCCACAAGACATTTCTTAAATATGCCTCGTGTTCAGTCAGCTACCAGTAGTGCATCGCTGCTTCTTCAACAAAGTATACAAAGAGAATTAAGAAAATTAGATCAAAGAAGTATTTAAAAGTTGTTTCAAATTGTATTCTCTATCTGAATCATGAAAGAAAATTTGGGCTTTCATGTCCCTTTAACATGTGCCAGTCCTGTTTGGCTTTTCACAATCCCAATTCTTGATACTAAATGATGCATTTATAAGGCCATTTTTCACTTATTAAATTCCCCAGCTAGAAGGACTTGTTAAACGCAGGACAACAACACATCTCAAATTATTGCTGAGCACTATAAAATGTATGGAAATGTAACATTAGCAAGACACACTGAAATGATCAGCTGCCATATTGGATGACATTAGGAAGCATTGTTACCAAACAGATATAAACATTGCCTGCTCAATGATTAAAGTTCAAACAATAATAATAAGCATTTTTACACTAGTAAAAACACACATACCCACTATACTGATAATGTTCCTCCTCAAAGACCTACAGACATACACACATATCTCTATTGTTTTGGAACACAACAGGTTAATTGCACACTTCATAAATTAACAACAGGTTCATTGCACTAATCACCTATTAACATTATTACACACTGTTAAAAGGGATGAATCAACATACAGGCGCTTTAACCTGTTATGAAATCGGTAAACCACCTAAAATCACTTTTTTGTGTGTCATTAATCCTGCATATTAGATAGATTACAACTGGAACACAATAAGTAGCACAGGGCATGTTATCTTGTGCAACCTCGCTCAATAAAAAAAATGTGCAATCTGGAATTACAAGTGTTTGGTTAAGTATTTTACCAAAAAATGGTTAAAACATTTTTGTGCGGCCTATATTCTTAAGCGCAATCCAAAATCCTGCTGTAAAATAGAGTGGTTTTAAGCTTTCGGCTTAGCACAAAGTTGTAATTGCGCTCTTGCGCTGCAGCGTTTATTGACAGAAGTTAGGACACCCCAGACTATCTCTCAAGCAATAAAAAATTATTTTGTAATACGAGCACAAAAACATAAGTGCTATTATATGCGCTTGATAGATGTTAAAGGGACATTCTACTCCAGAATTTTTATTGTTTAAAAAGATAGATAATCCCTTTATTACCCATTCCTCAGCTTTGCATAACCAACACTGTTATATTAATATACTTTTTACCTCTGTGATTACCATGTATCTAAGCCTCTGCAGACTGCCCCCTTATCTCAGTTCTTTTGTCAGATTTACATTTTAGCCAATCAGTCCTGACTCATAAATAGCTCCACGGGAGTTAGCACAATTGTATCTATGAGGCACACATGAACTAGCACTGTCAAGTTGTGAAAAACTGTCAAAATGCACTGAGAAAAAAGGCGGCCTTCAAGCATAAAGAAATTAGAATATGAACCTACTTAGGTTTAGCTTTCAACAAGGAATAGCAAGAGAACAAAGCAAATTTGATGGTAAAAGTCAATTGGAAAATTGTTTAAAATGACATGCCTTATCTGAGTCATTTAAGTTTAGTTTTGACTGGACTGTCCTTTTAACACACAAAAATTATAAAAATGTTGTGCTCCACTTGTAATCTAGGCCGAAATTGGGAGATTAATGACAAATATAACAATTTTGGGTTGTTCACAGAAGGTAAAAATTTGGAGATTGAGGAGTAATTGTCACTACTAAAATAAAAATGATCAGAATCTTTCCAAGTCAAACATAGCACTAGTTGATAATTCTCACAATATTCAATATCCTTTTCCCCATTACGGCAATTTTAACAATTGAAAATGGCTGTCAATCACAGAAAACCGAAATGTGTAAATGGAGTTAATGGTAAGTGTTGCAAATGGACAGGAGTGGTGTTTCTGATAAACAATTTTAATGTCGTGTGTATGTACATGATAGCTATACTTGGCATGTTTGTGCAATTATTTTTCTTAAACTTTTAAAGGGACACTGTACCCAAAAATTTTCTTTCATGATTCAGATAGAGCATGCAATTTTAATCAACTTTCTAATTTACTCCTATTATCAAATCTTCTTTATTCTCTTGGTATCTTTATTTGAAATGCAAGAATGTAAGTTTAGATGCCGGCCCATTTTTGGTGAACAACCTAGGTTGTCCTTGCTGATTGGTGGATAAATTCATCCACCAATCAAAAACTGCTGTCCAGAGTGCTGAACCAAGAAAAAAGCTTAGATGCCTTCTTTTTCATATAAAGATAGCAAGAGAACGAAGAAAAATTGATAATAGGAGAAAATTAGAAAGTTGCTTAAAATTGCATGCTCTATCTGAATCACAAAATAATTTTTTTGGGTACAGTGTCCCTTTAAGGTTTTTTTCTTACATTTCTTCAATCATTGAGAAAATGTAATTTTCCAATTTGGCAAGAAATGAACGGCTAGATTTAGAGTTCTGCGGCCAAAGGGGTGCGTTAGCTACGCATGCTTTTTTTCTCCCGCACCTTTTAAATACCGCTGGTATTTAGAGTTCACAGAATGGCTGCGTTAGGTTCCAAAAAGGGAGCGTAGAGCATATTTACCGCCACTGCAACTCTAAATACCAGCGTTGCTTACGGACACGGCCAGCTTCAAAACGTGCTCGTTCACGATTCCCCCATAGGAAACAATGGGGCTGTTTGAGCTGAAAAAAAAACCCAACACCTGCAAAAAAGCAGCGTTCAGCTCCTAACGCAGCTACATTGTTTCCTATGGGGAAACACTTCCTAAGTCTGCACCTAACACTCTAACATGTACCCCGAGTCTAAACACCCCTAACCTTACACTTATTAACCCCTAATCTGCCGCCCCCGCTATCGCTTATTATCCCCTAATCTGCCGACCCCGCTATTATTATTAACCCCTAATCTGCCCCTCCGTACACCGCCGCAACCTAAATTATACCTATGTACCCCTAATCTGCTGCCCCTAACATCGCCGACCACTATGTTATATTTATTAACCCCTAATCTGCCGCCCCCACTATCGCTGACACCTGCATATTATTATTAACCCCTAATCTGCCGCTCCGTACACCGCCGCAACCTAAATTATACCTATGTACCCCTAATCTGCTGCCCCTTACACCGCCGACCCCTATATTATATTTATTAACCCCTAATCTGCCGCCCCCAACGTCGCCTCCACCTACCTACAATTATTAACCCCTAATCTGCCGACCGGATCTCACCGCTACTATAATAAATGTATTAACCCCTAAAGCTAAGTCTAACCCTAACCCTAACACCCCCCTAAGTTAAATATAATTTAAATCTAACGAAATAAATTAACTATTATTAAATAAATTATTCCTATTTAAAGCTAAATTCTTACCTGTAAAATAAACCCTAATATAGCTACCATATAAATTATAATTATATTGTAGCTATTTTAGGATTAATATTTATTTTACAGGCAACTTTGTAATTATATTAACCAGGTACAATAGCTATTAAATAGTTAATAACTATTTAATAGTTACCTAGTTAAAATAATTACAAAATTACCTGTAAAATAAATCCTAACCTAAGTTACAATTAAACCTAACACTACACTATCAATAAATTAATTAAATACAATATCTACAAATAAATACAATGAAATAAACTAACTAAAGTACAAAAAATAAAAAAGAACTAAGTTACAAAAAATAAAAAAATATTTACAAACATTAGAAAAATATTACAACAATTTTAAACTAATTACACCTACTCTAAGCCCCCTAATAAAATAACAAAGCCCCCCAAAATAAAAAAAATGCCCTACCCTATTCTAAATTAAAAAAGTTCAAAGCTCTTTTACCTTACCAGCCCTGAAAAGGGCCCTTTGCGGGGCATGCCCCAAAGAATTCAGCTCTTTTGCCTGTAAAAAAAAACATACAATACCCCCCCAACATTACAACCCACCACCCACATACCCCTAATCTAACCCAAACCCCCCTTAAATAAACCTAACACTAAGCCCCTGAAGATCTTCCTACCTTATCTTCACCTCGCCGGGTATCACACCGATCCGTCCTGGCTCCAATGTCTTGATCCAAGCCCAAGCGGGGGGCTGAAGATGTCCATGATCCGGCTGAAGTCTTCATTCAAGCGGGAGCTGAAGAGGTCCATGATCCAACTGAAGTCTTCTATCAACGGCATCTTCAATCTTCTTTCTTCCGGATCCATGTTCATCCCGCCGACGCGGAACATCCATCTTCACCGACGACTTCCCGACGAATGAGGGTTCCTTTAAGGAACGTCATCAAAGATGGTGTCCCTCGAATTTCCGATTGGCTGATCAGATTGAGCTCGCATTCTATTGGCTGATCGGAACAGCCAATAGAATGCGAGCTCAATCTGATTGGCTGATCGGATCAGCCAATCGGATTGAACTTGATTCTGATTGGCTGATTCCATCAGCCAATCAGAATTTTCCTACCTTAATTCCGATTGGCTGATAGAATCCTATCAGTCAATCGGAATTCGAGGGACGCCATTTTGGATGACGTCCCTTAAAGGAACCGTCATTCGTCGGGAAGTCGTCTGTGAAGATGGATGTTCCGTCGGGATGAACATGGATCCGGAAGAAAGAAGATTGAAGATGCCGTTGATAGAAGACTTCAGTCGGATCATGGACCTCTTCAGCTCCCGCTTGGATGAAGACTTCAGCCGGATCATGGACATCTTCAACCCCCCGCTTGGGCTTGGATCAAGACATCGGAGCCAGGACGGATCGGTGTGATACCCAGCGAGGTGAAGATAAGGTAGGAAGATCTTCAGGGGCTTAGTGTTAGGTTTATTTAAGGGGGGTTTGGGTTAGATTAGGGGTATGTGGGTGGTGGGTTGTAATGTTGGGGGGGTATTGTATGTTTTTTTTTACAGGCAAAAGAGCTGAATTCTTTGGGGCATGCCCCGCAAAGGGCCCGTTTCAGGGCTGGTAAGGTAAAAGAGCTTTGAACTTTTTTAATTTAGAATAGGGTAGGGCATTTTTTTTAATTTTGGGGGGCTTTGTTATTTTATTAGGGGGCTTAGAGTAGGTGCAATTAGTTTAAAATTGTTGTAATATTTTTCTAATGTTTGTAAATATTTTTTTATTTTTTGTAACTTAGTTCTTTTTTATTTTTTGTACTTTAGTTAGTTTATTTCATTGTATTTATTTGTAGATATTGTATTTAATTAATTTATTGATAGTGTAGTGTTAGGTTTAATTGTAGATAATTGTAGGTATTGTATTTAATTAATTTATTGATAGTGTAGTGTTAGGTTTAATTGTAACTTAGGTTAGGATTTATTTTACAGGTAATTTTGTAATTATTTTAACTAGGTAACTATTAAATAGTTAATAACTATTTAATAGCTATTGTACCTGGTTAATATAATAACAAAGTTGCCTGTAAAATAAATATTAATCCTAAAATAGCTACAATATAATTATAATTTATATTGTAGCTATATTAGGGTTTATTTTACAGGTAAGTATTTAGCTTTAAATAGGAATAATTTTTTTAATAATAGTTAATTTATTTCGTTAGATTTAAATTATATTTAACTTAGGGGGTGTTAGGGTTAGAGTTAGACTTAGCTTTAGGGGTTAATACATTTATTATAGTAGCGGTGAGATCCGGTCGGCAGATTAGGGGTTAATAAGTGTAGGTAGGTGGAGGCGACGTTGGGGGCGGCAGATTAGGGGTTAATAAATATAATATAGGGGTTGGCGGTGTTAGGGGCAGCAGATTAGGGGTACATAGGGATAACGTAGCTGGCGGTGGTGTACGGTGCGGCAGATTAGGGGTTAAAAAATTTTAATAGAGTGGCGGCGATGTGGGGGGACAGCGGTTTAGGGGTACATAGGTAGTTTATGGGTGTTAGTGTACTTTAGAGCACAGTAGTTAAGAGCTTTATAAACCGGCGTTAGCCCAGAAAGCTCTTAACTACTGACTTTTTTCTGCGGCTGGAGTTTTGTCATTAGATTTCTAACGCTCACTTCAGCCACGACTCAAAATACCGGCGTTAGAAAGTTCCCATTGAAAATATAGGATACGCAAATGGCGAAGGGGGATCTGCGGTATGGAAAAGTCGCGGCTGCAAAGTGAGCGTTAGACCCTTTCCTGACTGACTCCAAATACCAGCGTGCGGTAAAAACCAGCGTTAGGAGCCTCTAACGCTGGTTTTGACGGCTACCGCCCAACTCTAAATCTAGGCCTAAGACTTTCCAATATCACATTATTAAATGTACCTATTTGTATCATTTGTTAACAATCAGCTCCATTCCGTGAGAGCATACTGAGGTGGGCGCAGGAGTGTGCATGTCTCTTGAGCAGCGTATGGCAGTAGTGTTTGTAAAAATGTTTGTAACAATATTATACATTTAAAGAAACACTAAACCCAAAAATGTTCTTTCATGTTTCAGGTAGAGAATAAAATTTTAAACAACTTTCTAATTTACCTCTATGATCTAATTTGGTTCATTATTTAGAAATCCTTTGCTGAAGAAATAGCAATGCACATGGGTGAACCAATCACACGAGGCATCTATGTGCAGCCACCAATTAGCAGCTACTAAGCCTATCAAGATATGCTTTTCAGCAAAGGATATCAAGAGAATAAAGCAAAATAGATAATAGATGTAAATTATAAAGTTGTTTAAAATTGCATGCTCTTTCTAAATAATAAAAGAAAACATTTGGGTTTATGTCCCTTTAAGACTTCATTTATCAAGTTGCAAAGGAAGGTTAGGTGCCCTTACCAGGCAGGCTCACACAATGGAACCTGTAATCAATAATTAACAAACAGCGGTGGTCTTAAGATCCCAAAGGTGGAGTAAAATAACCCTGGAATGATCCAACCATGGTGATTGACAGCCCCTGCTCTCTCATGATTGGTTGAGCAAAAACAGGGGCTGGTTGCACAGACTTCTGCTTCTGCAACAATAATGCTACCTGCTTGCAATCACGGGTGGACAGGCTACCTGGCTGGAAATATTTTTTGTCCAGTCAATAATTAATGGGGCCCATAGTGCGTCTGAGAATATCTAGGTGTGCTCTCGTGGAGTTACATTTCAAAAAAGGAGACTAAGACAAAGAAGTAAATTTGATTATAGAAAAAAACTGTAAAAATTTTTAAAATTAGAATATTTTATATGAATTGTGAAAGTATAATTTTGACTACCCCTTACCTTTGATTGATATTCCTGTTGACACATAAAGAAAAGTTGTTAAAACCCTTAAAAAATAGATATATCTTTAAAAAGTTAATTTTAGGATCCAAAACAAAATCTAATGTTTTGCCATTACCAAGGTTCAGAGCTTTACAATATAACTATATCTACAAGAATATTTTTATGCAGTATAAAAGACAAAATCTGTTTCACAACTTGAAGGAATTAATGGCTAGTCCAATTCCACATGTATCTTAATCTGGAACAATAAATCTGAAATAATTGCTATTCTCTAAAATGCAAATTCCTTCATAAATGTTTAAATATTTTCAAAGATCTTTATAATATGGTTATAGATGATAGATGTCAAATCAGTGTGTCAAAGTAAATGAATTACAACATATGTAAAAGATTAATAGATTATTATTGCGCATAAACCTTTATATATAATTAATATTATGTTCCCTGTTCCAAATCATAGAACTAATATAATTTTATCAGAAAACATATGGTATAACACTTTATGCAGCATAAAACAATGTGGTTGATCATTATTGGTAATTTATTAACCGTTGAAACTAATGGTAGTTTTGTAATAACCTAAAAATTCAAACATGGTTAACTTTAATATTAGCTGGGCATAAATTGAAAAGTGATAAACCTCAGATGAGAGATTTAGAAACTATTCAGATAAAATAATTCGAATGAAAGGTTTGCGATAATATATTTGAGCTTCTAGTCTAGGCCTCCATTACATATGCAGCGGCGCCCGCAAAATCCTCCGCCGCCAGATTTTACGCGATTTTGGTATTACATATACGCCGTAGCATACAAGTTACGCGCCTATATTTCACCTGTCGCTCGCAATTATTACTCCCATAGGCTAACATGGGACCGTGTTGTAAATCGGTATCCAATATCCAGCGCAAGGACTTACGTGGCGAAAATTGAGAAATCTTACTCCATTTTTACCTCGCCATAAAAGGCAGACGTAGCAGGCCTTGCGCTGAGTATGGGAGCACCGTAACTCCCGAAAAGGCCTGCAAAAATAAACTAACACCTAACGCATGCACAATGTCTATCTACCTGTCAACCGCAATACCCCACCGCAATAACTAATAAAGTCTATTAACCCCTAAACCGCCATAGCCCATAAAGCAAAAAACCTAACCCCTAACCTAACCCCCCTAACCTAACCCCCCCTAAATAAACTAAAATTAGCTAATTCACAAAATACTAAAGTTACCATTAAATATAAAAAAAAATTACACTACTTCTAAGATACAAATAAACTAAATATAAATTAAAGGGGCAGTCTAATCAAAATTCAGGAGTAGACTGTCCCTTTAAGCAAGAATTACAGAAAATAAAAAAATCTAAGATTACAGAAAATAAAAAATAAAATTACAATAAATTACACCTAATCCCTATGAAAATAAAAAAGCCCCCCCCAAAATAAAAACACCCCCTAATCTAAGCAACTTTTTGCAGGGCATTGCCCCAAGATAATCAGCTATTTTGCAAAAAAATGCACACAGCCCCCCCTACCAGTAAACCCCCCCAAAAAAAATACTAACACTAAAAACACTAAACTACCCATTGCCCTGAAAAGGGCATTTGTTGGGCATTGCCCTTAAAAGGGATTCAGCTCTTTTGCTGCCCACCCTCTCTAAATAAAATAAATCCCCCCCCAAAAAAAACTAAAAAACCCTAAGTCTAACCCCCAAGTGGTCCTCACCTGTCCTGAAGTTCAGCGGAGAAGGTCCTGTTCCAGGCGGTGAAGTCTTCTTCCAAGCGGTGACCTCTTCTTTCTCCCAGGAACCAGCTGGCAAAGTTGAAGACCGGTGACGCTGGAACTGAAGACCGGCGACTCTGGAACTGAAGACCGGCGACCGTGAAGCCATGGAGGGTGGAGGAGCCTCTTCATATGATCTCCGCGGTACACTGAATAGGAATTCAAGGTACGCAATTAAAAATGGTAGGGGGGCTGTGTTTTTTTTTTGCAAAAGAGCTGATTATCTTGGGGCAATGTCCTGGAAAAAGTCCTTTTAAGGGCTACTGGTAGTTGATTAAATTAGGTGGTGTTTTTATTTTGGGGGGGGGGGGGGGCTTTTTTATTTTCATAGGGATTAGGTGTAATTTATTTAAAATTTTGTAATTTTATTTTTTATTTTCTGTAATCTTAGATTTTTTTATTTTTTGTAATTCTTGATTAAAGGGACATACTCCTGAATTTTGATAAGACTGCCGCTTTAATTTATACTTAGTTTATTTGTATTTTAGAAGTAGTGTAATTTTTTTATATTTAATGGTAACTTTAGTATTTTGTGAATTAGCTAATTTTAGTTTATTTAGGGGGGGTTAGGTTTTGGGGGGTTAGGTTAGGGGGGTTAGGTTAGGGGTTAGGTTTATTGCATTGTGGGCTATGGCGGTTTAGGGGTTAATACTTGATTAGGTTTATTGCGTTGTGGGTTAATGGCAAATTAGGGGTTAATAGTTTTAATAGGTAGTTTGCGATGTTGGGGTTGGCGGATTTAGGGGTTAATAATTTAGTTATTACTTGTGGTGTGGGTTTGATGGCGGATATTATTATTATTTTATTATTATTATCGGTTATTTGTAGAGCGCCAACAGATTCCACAGCGCTATTAACAAAGGCAGAGTACAAAAAAAAAAAAACAGTTATAGGGATCAAAAGGGTAGAGGGCCCTGCCAAGAGTTGCACTGTTGTAGTCAGCTCTTGAGAAGGTGATCAACAAACAGCTGGACTCTTAAGCTTACATGCTAGGGGGGTTCAGGGGATAGCAATGTATTAGGGGTTAATAGTTTAAATAGTCATATTGAGTTGTGGTGGGTTGTCGGTCTAGGGGTTAATACATTTAATATTAGTAATGAGAGGGGGGATTGCGGATATATAGGGGTTTTACGTGTCGGGCTTATTTTTGGGAGGCGTGTTAGACTTTTACGGGAGATTTGTTATTTTCTTTACTTTTCTTAGGCGCCGGCAGTTTCTAAAGTGCCGTAAGTCACTGGCGACTCCAGACATTTGTCTTTACACTCATTTCTGGACATTGCTAGTTTATCAGACTTACGGCACTTTATGAACTGCCGGCGGGGGTTTATGTAATACCCCGATGTGCGAGGTGAAATTACGGATGGCGCAGGTTCCCATGCTTGCGCAGAAACCTGCGCCGTATATTTGATCGCGCCCCTAGTTTTAGAGGCAGCAAAGCTGATTTATTATTACGAAATATACAAAACAAAATTGTTCCGGACAAATCGCTTGTAAAGAGACAAATTTCCTTTCAAGATTAGTTCTAAGGGTTACTCAGTTCAGTCAAATTTTTACATTATTCCTTTATTAATGGAAATCTGCTGAACCCTTATTTCCTATAAGCAATATATTCAAGGCAGCAGAGGAACATCTAGACTGCAGCTTAAACTTAAATAAAGTATTAGCTAGTGCCACTGATGCAAGCCAGCAGCAGTACAAAAAATAATATATTTTTATTATATTAAGGGGGGGGGCAGTAAATTCACGAGCAAAAGTAAAGCTTACAAACTTACTGGCTGACACAGGAATCAATGCTCGATTTCTATTAAACAGTGTAAAACTGTAAATTCTTTTGTTTCCAAATAGATGCAAAGAGTACAGCAAAATTAATAGACATGAGCACAGGTGAAAATTTGGTTCAGCAGAATCTTTCCGACCGAATATTCACAAAATTTAGTTTTCTGAATATTTGGCTGCTGTGCTATTCGGTATTCGTTTTATTTGAAACAAAACAAATACTGAATATTCGTAGAACATTAACATTTGTGTTTGTTAGATGTAAATGTTCCTTTGCTACAGGTGAAAAGGCCTAGCACGACGGATCCCAGGGTTTGTGCTAAAGGATTTTCGCCTTTGGTGCAGGCCCTGAGATCTGCCGTGCTAAACCTCCTATTCGCATGCCCCTGCGCTCTGGGAAGAAGAGTTGGGATTAACGTGGCTCTTCAGCACGCTAGAGGTAAGTATTTTTAACCCCTAAGATAATTTAAAGGAAATTAATGAATACTAACAAATTTCGTCAGTATTTATTAATTTTCTTTAAATTTCGTGGAACATTTCTTACAACGTTAAAATTTTTATGACTACTTTGCTTGCATGCTAGCAAACATGATTTTCTAGTTTAACAACAAATTTAAAAAAGTATTCCTTAAATTACACTTTTAAAGGGACAGTCAACACAAACATTTGTATTGTTTAAAAAGATAATGCCTTTATTAACCATCCCCCAGCTTTGCACAACCAACATGGTTATATTGATATAATTTATAACCTTTAAACCTCTAAATTTCTGTCTGTTTCTAAGTCCCTAAGACAGCCCCCTGATCACATGCTTTTGTATTTGCTTTTCACATCAGGGGACCCTCTCTCCCCATTTGATCCCTGTAATCATTTTTATATACCACCTATGTTCATAGCGCTGCGGAACCTGTTGTCGCTCTACAAATACCTAATAATAATAAAAGGGGAAGCTAGTTCATGTGAGCTATATAGATAACATTGTGCTGACACAGCACTAATTGGATAAAATGAAACTCAATAGATAAATAAAAAGTCATGTGATCAGGGGGCCGTCAGAAGATGCTTATAAACAAGGTAATCACAGAGGTAAAAAGTGTATTAGTATAACCGTGTTTTCTGTGCAAAACTGGGAAATTGGTAATAAAGAGATTATATATCTTTTAAAACAATAAAACATTTGAGTTGACTGTCCCTTTAAGCTATGAATATTGTTTACAAGTCAAATAATTATATTAAAAATGTTCAATTATGATTGAAAAAAAAGAAATGTATATTATACAATTACCCTAAATTAATTACCATGCAAATTACAGATAAACATAGTTGCCAATATAATAAAATTAACATTAATTTTACTCAAAATAATCAACATTTCAATTAGTCACAACATTAAAATGTCATAAGAAACTTCTATAATTTGCAGTGGGGGAGCAGATGTTACATTGTTATCTTTTTCAATAAAAGGGAAAGATAATAATTTTTAAAAAATCAACCCAATAAAATGTCATTAGCTGTGTGAATGTGATAAACATGTTTTATTATACTATTCTATTTATTTATTTATTTTACATATGAATTCCATCTATTTTTTGTGCACAGTGTTTAGCTATGTAAGTAGTATCTACTGAGGCAGCTACATTTTTCTGGGAAGTGAATCATATATTTTATATTTCTACATATTTAATTATTATTTTTACTTGCATTAGTTATCAAGATATTTTGTATGTTTATTATTTACCATGTTATATAATGACAATGATTCTGTTTAAAAATTAAATAGTCATAAATAGTAATAAGGGTTAAAACCATTATTATTTCCACTCCCACCTATCACCCACACTGGAATAGGCACAAAACAAACAGAACATGAACAAGGTCACGTTTATTAAGTCAGCCAACAAAAAAGATGATTTTTATTAAACTTTTTATAATTTGAAAAACAACATGAGGGCTACTGAGCTCCCTAAAAACTATAACCACAAGCACACAGAGGTCAGCGGCCCTTCAAAAATTTGAATGATAGACCATTAGGGGTTTACTGGCCAGCAGGCCTGCGGCAGTAGAGGATCCTACATATGCGCACAGGTGCACATGAACCCCCTAAAGAAAAGAAGAAGAAAAACTTTGGGCTGAATAAATATAATTTTTCTAATAGCCTCCCAATTGGAAAAATTATATTTATTCACTTAAAAGAGTTCCAAGCCAGACTGTGAAAAAAAAGCCTTTTTCTTTTTTACTGCACATGCGGTAGAGTCTAGATGTATGGCATACCCGATTACATTTAATCCTAACTGCCTGCAGTACCGCTCCAACCCAGACCCTATCCTTTCCTAACCACTCAGTTTTTGCTGTGCGAGTGAGACGCAGACGTCACCACTCAGCAGGTCACATGCCAACAGGCGATGAGGCTCCTCCTCCCCTCATCAGCGCAAAACTGCAGTGTAGGCTAGTCTTTGAGCTGTGAGGAGCTCCTTTATTTAGCTGCTGACTGTTACTAGCAGGGCTGCCATCAGTGGGTAAGAAAGAAGACTGGAGTCAGGGGCCCGCTATGACACTTGCTGAGACTCAGAGGCACAGTTTTTTTACATTGAGGCAGAGTGTAGCAAAAGGCATTGCAGGGGGCCCGAGCTCCATAGTTACACTAAGGTGCTATATGGCACACATAGCAGAGCGCTACTATAGAATGCAGGGTGGCCGGGACACACAAACATAGACCCATTACCGTAGTGCATCAGTCTCCTGTGACCAGTATTGCAGCAGAGCGCTCTACTAAGGCAGGAAGGCCTGGGTCGCACTATTGTAGGAATACCTGAGGGGCGAACTTATGCACTAAGAGTGTTAGAATCTCCCCAGCAGCTAATCTTTCCAGCAGTTTGCCGTTGCGTTGAGGCTGATCAGTCAGGCATGAGAATTGAAATGTGAAACCCAAACATTTCTGCATTTATGTCCCGTGCTTCCCAGGTATGGGCTCTTCTCTTCTGAAAGTGCTTTTAACAATCCCTCTTCTGTCTCCGGATTGAAAAAAGCTTAAGGTCGCAAAGCAGGGCAGCTTTGTGCCTTGACACTGCTGCTTCTGCCAGCATCAAACCATATACTTTTTTTTTATCTGCCAGAACTCATACAATTGGGGTCTGCTAATTTGCTTTAAATAAATGAGTAAGTGCAGAAAATATAAAAAAATATTAAACAATCGCCCATACTGTCTCTAGCTACACTGGAGGGGGGGAAATCCAGAAAGTGTCAAAGACAATCAAATATCCTGCTATATTTATAATATGAGTAAATATATCATGTTGGAGGTATATATTTATATATACTGTGTACACACAGCAGAAAAAAATAATGTATAACCTCTCACACTTAGAAAAAAACATTATAAAAAAACTTAAGAAATAATGAAAATATTACCATTAAGCCTGCGGACAAGGGAGGAGCAGTGGTGATCATAAATACACAGGACTACATCACAGAGGGAAATAGACAATTATCAGATCAAACATATTACAAAAAACTGGAAAAGGACCCCACCCAGGAAAACAGTTTGCAACTTAGAAAACTAATTAAACCATTCCCTAAACACACGCAACATAAACTGGACAAACTGGTGCCCTCTAACCCTAGCACAGGGACATTCTACATGCTGCCAAAAATCCACAAACCAGGGAACCCAGGAAGACCAATAATTACAGGCATGGACACTCTGACTGAGCAAATATCGGGCCTAGTGGAGAATATTCTTAAGCCTTTTGTTATTAACACCACTAGCTTTATAGAAGACACCACTGATTTTCTTAACAAAATCAGCCAGATAACAGAATTGCCAGAGGATACTATACTTGTGACAATGGATGTGGAATCCCTGTACAGCAATATTCCACTTAAAGATGGTATTGATGCCTGCTTAAACTTTCTTTCCTCCGTCAGTCCTAACCAGACATATAGTGCTTCTACAGTCAGTAAACTTACAGAATTTATACTTACTCACAATTTTTTCAACCACTCCATCTACTTACAAACCATGGGAACAGCCATGGGCACCAAAATGGCACCACAGTACGCAAACCTCTTCATGACTGACTTAGAACAGAGATTCCTAGCCACTCACCCTCACAAACCCTTTAAATACTTTCGCTACATAGATGATATTTTCATCATATGGACAGAAGGAGAAAAAAACCTTGAACATTTTCATAAATCATTTAATCTATTTCATGCATCAATCAAGCTTAAAATTAACTTTTCTAGAGACTGCGTCAGCTTCCTGGATACAACAATATCCATCACAAATGGCAAACTGCACTCATCTGTATACAGGAAACCAACAGATAGATGCAGCTACCTCCACAGCTCCAGCTCCCACCCCAATCACATTAAAAAATCCATAATCTACAGTCAGGCTACAAGATACCACAGAATTTGCTCAGATGCCAAGGACCGTGACAAACACCTCATCACACTGTCCCAATCATTCAGAGAAAAAGGTTACAAAACAAGGATTATAAATAAAAAAATTAACTCTGCCCTCAATACTCCATGTGAACACTTACTACAATACAGGGAGAAGAAAAACATGTCACGTATCCCACTAGTAGTCAAATACAACCCTGCTGTGGAAGGGATACGAAAAATCATAAAAGACTTATAGCCACTACTCCTAGAGGATCCCACACTCAAAAAAATCTTTCCAAAACCCCCAATCCTGGCATACAGACAACCACCTAACCTAAAGCAGAAACCGGTACATAGGAAGCTACCCCTTGAGAAAAAGAACACACAGAATGGAACCAAGTGCTGTTATAAAGCTCTCTGCAAACTGTGTCAACACGTTTGTGAAAGCAGCACAGCAAATTATTATTATTATACTTTATTTATTAAGCGCCAACATATTCTGCAGCGCTGTCCATGGATACAATTCATTTAAATAAAACAATACAAGACTTGTAAGATACAGGACAAAATTTACAAACACATACAGGAGGGATTGAGGGCCCTATTCCCGTGGGAACTTACAATCTAGAAGGGTAGGAGGTTGGGAAACAGGAGGTGAGGACTGCAAGATTGAGAAGGATGTTAATACAGAGTTAGATGAGGAAAATATTAGGTAAGTGAAATTAATTTATTATTGAGTTGGGTGGTAGGCTTCTCTGAACAGAAAAGTCTTCAGGGAGCATTTAAAGGAAGAAAGATTAGGGCAAAGCCTGACAGCACGAGGGAGAGTGTTCCAGAGGGTAGGTGCTGCACGACAGAAGTCCTGCAGTCTAGCATGAGAGGAGGTGATAGTTGCGGATGCAAGGAGCAGGTCATTGTTGGATCTTAGTGGACGGGCTGGAGTATACTTGTGTATTAGAGAGGATAGGTAGAGGGGAGCGGCGTTGGTGAGAGTTTTGTATGTAAGGGTGAGAATTTTGAATTTAATTCTGCTGTGAATGGGGAGCCAATGAAGGGACTCACAGAGAGGTGCCACAGATACAGTTCGACGGGAAAGGTGGATCAGACTGGCAGAGGCATTTAGGATGGATTGAAGGGGGGAGAGGCGGGAAAGAGGAAGGCCAGCGAGTAGGTTGTTGCAGTAGTCAAGTTGGGAGATAACAAGGTAGTGGATTATTTGCTTTGTTGTGTCAGCGCTCAGAAAAGGGCGAATTTTAGAAATATTGCGTAGATGATTGCGGCAGGATGTAGAAAGCAATTGGATATGGGGGATGAAGGATAAGTTTGAGTCAAGTGTGACTCCGAGGCAGCGGACTTGGGGCGATGGGGAAATGGTGATGCCGTCAACAGGGATAGAGAAGTCAGAAGTCGGCGTAGAGCTTGAGGGGGGATAAGAAGGAGCTCAGTCTTGGACATGTTAATCTTTAGGTGGTGAGAGGCCATCCAGGAAGAAATACCAGATAAGCAGTTGCTGACATGAGAGAGGAGAGAGGGAGAGAGAGCAGGGGTGGAAAGGTAGATCTGGGTGTCATCAGCATAGAGGTGATATTTGAAACCATAACTATTGATAAGTTTACCTAGCGAAGAAGTATAGATGGAGAAGAGTAGAGGACCCAGAACAGATTCTTGAGGTACTCCAACAGACAGAGGCATAGGAGAGGAGGAGTCGCTGGCAAGTGACACAGAAAAAGACCTGCGAGAAAGATTGGAGTGAATCCAGGAAAGAGCAGTGTCACAGAGGCCAAAAGAGCTAAGGGTCTGTAGGAGGAGGGGGTGGTCAACTGTGTCGAAGGCAGCTGAGAGGTCAAGTAAGATGAGTATAGAGTAGTGGCCAATATTTTTAGCAGAGAGAAGATCGTTTGTGACCTTGGTAAGGGCAGTCTCAGTTGAGTGTTTTGGACGGAATCCGGATTGCAGTGGGTCAAGCAAGGAGTTGGCGGACAGGAAGTGGGTTAGGCGATTGTAAACTAATTTTTCAAGGAGTTTTGATGTTAGTGGAAGCAGTGATATGGGGCGGTAGCTTTCAGGAGAATTAGGGTTGAGGGAGGGTTTTTTGAGTATGGGAGTGACTTTTGCGTGTTTGAAAGAAGATGGGAATGAGCCGGTAGAGAGAGATAGGTTGAAGATGTGTGTAAGAGCAGGAGTGAGGGTGGAAGATAGGGAGGGAATTAGATGGGAAGGGATAGAGTCGAGTGGGCAGGTAGTGAGGCGTGAGGAAGATCGTAAGGAAGAAACTTCATTCTCAGTGGTTGGATGGAAGTTACAGAGGGTGGCAGAGGGAGTAATTGGGCCTGTTGTTGGAGTATTGCAGGTTGGTGTTGGGATGTTGCTTCGGATAGTATGTGTTTTGTTTAAAAAGTAGTCAGCCAGGTCTTGAGCACTAAAGACAGGCGGGGGTGGTGGAGCAGGTGGGTAGAGGAGAGAGTTAAAGGTGGAGAACATTAAAGGGGCATATTCATGTATATCTGCAAATGTGGTATACATGATACATTGCGCTGCATGTGAAGTGGGTTGCTATATTGGAGAAACAAGCCAAAAACTGCACCTTCGGATGAACTTACACAGACACTCAATCAAAAAACACTGTGAAACAAAATACTGCACCCCTGTTGGTCACCATTTCACCCAACCTGATCACTCCATCCAAAACCTCAAAATCAAAATTCTCAGAGGCAACTTCAAAAACACCATGGAAAGAAAAACCTTTGAAATTAAAATGATAATGCACTTCAACTTGTTTAATTCTGGTCTAAATGTGGACTCTGGATTCTTAACACATTATCAAAAATTCTTGTAATGTACTTTCATTTAGTCAATTACATTGTATATTCCACATTCTTTATACATAGGTACACAGGTAAGCCTATGTCCACACTTTTGTCTTTTTTTGACTTTTGTATTCCCCCTGTATATACAATTTCACAACTTTATAGATATTGATTCAATGTTGATATATAACTTTATGTCAGTATATGCTCTATGTATAGCTATATAATTCCCCCTGTCTGTTCTCCTACACTGGACACTGTCTGCCTGTTACCTAAGCCCCCCCCCCTCATGATTTTTACGACACCTCCTCCTCTCCCTGCACTTTCTGTCTTCTTAGCTATTCTGTGTTTTAAGATATAGGAGCCTATCTATCAAGCTCCGAAAGGAGCTTGACGGTCCGTGTTTGAAGACTCACCAGAAACAGCAGTTATTAAGCAGCGGTCACAAAGACCGCTGCTCCATAACCTGTTCGCCTGCTCTGAGCAGGCGGACAGACATCGCCGGAAATCAACCCGATCGAGTACGATCGGGTTGATTGACACCCCCTGCTGGCGGCCCATTGGCCGCGAGTCTGCAGGGGGTGGCGTTGCACCAGCAGCTCTTGTGAGCTGCTGGTGCAATGCTGAATATGGAGAGCGTATTGCTCTCCGAATTCAGCGAGGTCTGGCGGACCTGATCCGCACTGTCAGATTAGGTCCGCCAGACCTTGATAAATAGAGGCCATAATCTGTAAATTCCATTGAATAGGTCAATATTGCTTCAGACTTGATAAAGGAAGGAACTCTTCCGGAAACTTGTCAACTTATAAATGTATAGTTAGTCCAATAAAAAAGTATCATTGCTCAATGCAATACTCTTGTTATTTTGATATCTATATACTGTATATATATATATATATATATATATATATATATATATATATATATATATATATATATATATATACTGTGTGTATATGTATATATATATATATATATATATATACACATATATTTATCTATTTATATATATATATATGTGTGTGTATATGTGTGTATGTATATATATATATATATATATATATATGTGTGTGTGTGTGTGTGTGTATGTATATATATATTTATATATATATATTTATATAGTGAACCCCCATTTGAATAACCCACAAGCCGCCACTGGCCTGTGGTGAGAGGCACTACAAGCTCCAACCTGCAGCATAATGCCCCTCCCATTAGCTTGACCAAACCCATATGGACCATGTATTGATTAGGGCAGGGACCCCTGCTGTGCTAAGAGGAAAACTGCAACAAACTCCAAACCTTATGGGCCCTATCGGAGAGACACATCACAACATGCACCGCCAAGGGGGAGGCAAAAATAGGGAAGGCTGCTAATAATACCAGTGCTATGATTATGGGAGATTTTAACTCCCCCGAAATAAACTGGGCCAATCAAACTAGCAATACAGCTAAAGGAGATAGATTTTTAAATGTTCTCAAAGATAACTTAATGTGCCCACTAGGAATAAAGCTATATTGGATTTACTTTTGTCACCAATTTTGATTTGTTCTCTTGGTATTCTTAGTTGAAAGCTAAACCTAGGAAGGCTCGTATGATAATTTCTAAGCCCTTGAAGGCCGACTATTATCACATGCTTTTTTATTTGCTATTAACAACAGGGGAGAGCTAGTTCATGTCAGCCATATAGATAACATTGTGATCACGTCCATGGCTTGTGGCAGACACTGAACTAATTGGTTAAAATGCAAGTCAATAGATAATAAATAAAATATCATGTGATCAGGGGGCTGTCAGAAGATGTTTAGATACAAGTTAATCACAGAAGTAAAAAGTATATTAATATAACTGTGTTGGTTATACAAAACTGGGGAATGGGTAATAAAGGGATTATCTTTCTTTTTAAACAACAACAATTCTGGTGTTAACTATCCCTTTAATACTGGAAAATGTAAGTTTCTACATTTTGGAAGGAAAAATAAGCAATCAACCTAAGGCTAATAAGATACTAGCATGTATTAAAAGAAGCAGTGATGTAATGTAAGAAATCATAATTCTGTCACTATATGACAATTCTGTCTGGTAAGACTTCACCTTGAGTATGGAGTGCAGTTCTGGGGACCAATCTCAAAAATCAAAACAAAACATTGCAGCATTAAAGAAAAGTTCAGAAAAGGGCCACAACACACAACAAAGCTAATAAGGAGAATGGAAAATGTAATCTGCGAGGAGAAATTAGCCAAACTGGGTCTATTTTCTTTAGAAAAAGGGTGCTTAAGAGGTGACATGATTACTTTATATAGATATATTTAAGGCCCATATACAGAGTTGGCAGAATCTCTGTTTATTTCAAGGAAATTGTTTGTGACAAGAGGTCACAATTTAGGGCTGGAGGAAAGAAGATTTAATCTCCAGCAATTAAACATTGTTTTACTATAAGAGTAATCAAATTGCAGAACTCATTGCCTAAGTAGGTAGTGAATGTCAATAGGTTAGATACATATAAAAATGCCTTAGAAACATTTCTGGCTAGAAACAGAATTCAGGAATATGATTTTTTTTGTGTTACATGGATCATTTTTGTAATGAGATTAAATTAAGATCAATTAGAGATTTTATTGTAAATCAGATAGGATCTCTATAGCTTGAACTTAATGGACTTCTGTCTTCTTTTTTTAACGTCATCTACTATGTCACTTTGTTACAAAAGTTGGAAGCATTTCTTCAGAAACTAAGCACTATTTAAATTCTCAAAAAAACATTATCCAAAATTATAAGAAATTGTTTATCACATCTATCTTGAATTTAAATTATTGATTAAAGAAACATAATACTCAAAATGTTTATATCACATATTTGAAACAGCAGAAGTTAAATGTGGTTAACATATTGATTTTTGCATGAAAAAGTTTAAACAAAAGCTGTTTTACTGAAAGGGATGGTAAACACCTTGTAAGACATATCTGTTGTATTTCTATAGAATAATGTATGAGAAAAGTTTTAACATTTTTAACAAATTAACATTGTGTTTATTGCAATTATTTATCAATGTATCAATCTGGGCTTTAGTTCACAGACAGGCTAGCCCCAGTTATAATGTTAGTATACAGTTCATTGTTTTGCAGTTGTTATCTGATAAAGCCAATTAAGCGATGTATATGTAGCAGATTTAGCATTAAGAAATCAGCAGGATGCAGTTTAAGTTCTGGGGACTAGAAATTGCTGAATTTCCAGAACTAAATTACATGAAAAGCAGACAAAATAAATAATGAAAGTTTATTGCAAAGTTTTTCCATTATGAATAACTAAGCATTTTATATACAAATCTCAGGGGTTTTACTGTCCCTTTAAAATAAAATAACAGGCAATGCACAATTATGTACAACAGAGTTCTGGGAATTTATAACTCACTGGCTGATACGGACATCTTCCACAGAAAACACTCATTTATTCAGAAAAAAACAAAAAACAAACTCCTGTTATACATTTTTAAATAATCTCTTTTAGATAGAACAGAGATAATATTTGCGTATTGTTTCCCTTTAAGAAAAAAAATACATAGATACGTTAGGCTGATGTTATCAGTAGTGAGTCAGCGAGTAAGCAAATGTTTTAATCTAGAATTGGCCACACACATTTTACTTTCATGAAAGCCAGCAAAACAGATGTATTTATTTACCACCTCATCCAAAAAATCTTTGTTCATGGATAAAAGTGACCATTACAGACAGCTTCTGATTCAGGCAACTTCTAATACATAGTACATGATATTGTCCCTCTTTTTTCTGCATATTGCTCTATGTTAATTAACTAAAAGAAGCTTTGCAGTACATTCATTTTGAACTAATTACTTTTTATTATTAAAGGTACAGCACATTTTTGTATTGAATGATACGTATATATCCATCCCCCTGGTTTGGTGCTGCTAATGATTGTGGTATGTAGATGTTCGAATTACAAAAGTAAAAAAAAAACTAACCGTTCATAAGAAAAAAGATAAAAATAAGGAAAAAAAATGTTTAAAAAATGCAAATGAACTAAAATAAACAAAATAGAAAAAGATCGTTATCGGTCCACTATTCTAAGGTCTGAACTTAAATTGCAGATGGGTAAATCAGCCAGATGTCTGGAGTATTTTTACCAGTCAACCATTAAATATAAAAACTGACTACAGCATATTTTTATCTTGTAGTTTATAATGCTTTAAATTAAACGTGTTAAGTAAACTTCCTCCCTCTGTGCTGTTTTCTCTCCTTTCAATATTTATCTGCCAATTTCACAATCTGAAACTCCACCCACAAATACTTAGCCTCACCCTGCCCCCTGGCTCTCCTGCACAAACCTTGCACTGTACCCATGTCACTCTGACTAATTCCACTTGGCCCCACCCTCAGAACACTAAGATTCAACCCAAGTTACTTGATTTTAACCCCTTAGTGACCACAGCACTTTTTAATTTTTTTACCGTTTGGGACCAGGGCTATTTTTACATTTCTGCGGTGTTTGTGTTTAGCTGTAATTTTCCTCTTACTCATTTACTGTACCCACACATATTATATACCGTTTTTCTCGCCATTAAATGGACTTTCTAAAGATACCATTATTTTGTTTATAAAATATGATGAAAAAATGGAATAAAAACACACTTTTTCTAACTTTGACCCCCAAAATATGTTACACATCTACAACCACCAAAAAATACCCATGCTAAATAGCTTCTAAATTTTGTCCTGAGTTTAGAGATACCCAATGTTTACATGTTCTTTGCTTTTTTTTTGCAAGTTTTAGGGCAATAAGTACAAGTAGCACTTTGCTATTTCCAAAATATATATTTTTTTTTTTTAAATTTGCGATAGTTACATTGTAACACTGATATATGTCAGGAATCCCTGAATAACCCTTCACATGTATATATTTTGTTTTACTAGACAACCCAAAGTATTGATCTAGGCCCATTTTGGTAGTACCCATTTTGTTCAAAATTTGGCAGTTTTTTTTATAAACACCCCATTTTTCTGTAGTGTAGCTGCCCACCCTCAATACACGACCCCCTCCCAGATCCCTTTCATAACACTAATCCCCCCCTCCCTCTACCACTGCCTCCGGCTCCTTCACTTACAACATAGTTTATGAAGCGCGCGCCCCCTCACATGCTCCTGACGGAACTAGATAACCGATGGCCGGAACTGCTCCAGCGATGGGCCGCCAACCCGCCTCCCTCGTATCCCTCCCACGCCACCAATGATCGGCACCATCGCTTGGCGATGCAGAGAGGGACACATAGTGGCCTCCTCTCCATCGGTTTGCTTAAAAAAGGGTATTGCATGATGTCTCAATATTGAGGCATCGCTGCAATACCCTGGAAGCAGGCTGGAAGCGATCAAGATCACTTCCAGCGCTTCAAACCCCAGAGAACGTGCCTGGCACGTCCTTGGTCATTAAGGGGTTAAAGGGACACTAAACCCAAAAATTGTTCTTTCATGATTCAGACAGAGCATGCAATTTTAAGCATCTTTCTAATTTACTCCTGCTATCAATTTTCCTTCGTTCTCTTGCTATCTTAATTTGAAAAAGCAGGAATTTAAACATAGGAGCCGGCCCATTTTTTGTTCAGCTCCATGGATAGCATTTGCTGATGGTTGGCTACATTTGGCCACCAATCAGCAAGCGCTACCCAGGTGTTGAACCAAAGATGGTCTGACTTGTAAGCTTACATTCCTGCTTTTTTCAAATAAAGATATGAAGAGAACAAAGAAAATTTGATAATAGGAGTAATTTAGAAAGTTGCTTAAAATTGCATGCTCTGTCTGAATCATGAAGGAAAAAAATTGGGTTTAGTATCCTTTTAAGTGCAAAGTCAAAACAGCAAACCATTTAAAGCCTATGGGGCCTATTTATGAAAGGCCTGTCGGACATGATCCGACATTGCGGATCATGTCCGACAGACCTCGCTGAATGCGGAGAGCAATACGCTCTCCGCATTCAGCATTGCACCAGCAGCCTCCTGCATATTGGCCGCTAGCAGGGGGTGTCAATCAACCCAATCGTGTTCGATCGGGTTGAATTGCGGCAGGTTATGAATTGCGGCAGGTTAGCAGGCAGACAGGTTATGGAGCTTGATAGATATGCCCCTATAAATTAAACACATTAAAGGGACATGGAATCATAAAATTTTATTTCATAATTCAGACAGAGCACACAATTATAAACAACTTTCCCATTCACTTCCATTATGTAATCTGCTTAGTTCTCTTGGTATCCTTAGTTAAAAAGGATACCTAGGTAGCCTCAGGAGCAGCAATGCATTACTGGAAGATGCTGCAGATAAATTTCTCTTGTCATTGGTTTACTAGATGAGTTCAGCTAGCCCCCGGTAGTGCATTGCTGATTCTTAAACAAAGCATACCAAGACCATGAGGCAAATTTGATCATAAATGTGCATTGGAAAGTTGTTTAAAAGCACATGCTCTATCTAAATAATGAAGGAATAGCTTTGGTTTCATGTACCTTTAATTGTTGCAGGAAACAATCCAGGCATGCAAATTATCTCACTTTAGGCACCAGAATTGTATAGAGTTACTTATTTTAAACCAACAATGGTAATTAGGCCTAAGTGTATCAAGTTTTCACCTACCCATGACAAACAGGGTTACTTTAGAGACCATCCTGGAATCATTTGATGATCCTCAAACTACTTTAGAAATCATTTGCTCATCACCAGACTTCAACAGACTTGTAAAGTAATCATCTAAGGTAAAACATTCTGGGTGATGACTTCAGAATGATTAGCAGATCACCTTACTGATTACTTCACAAGCCTGAACAGCCAGTGAATGGCTCTAGAGTCATCTCATTTAAATATTCTGGCCTTTGGGCATACTTCAGGCTGGCTTCTAATAACTAGTCCGGTGTCATTGATTACTTCAGAATGACTCCAGGAAGATCATCCTTTTTGACTAGATGAGTATTAACCCTAGCAAAAGGTTTCCAGAGGAAAGTCTGTGGTACACACAGAAAAGTATCCTCAGACATATTTTTGTATTACCTTGAACAAATATATGATTAAAATGAAATGTAGAAACTTTCATGATTTTAATGCAGAGATTTAAGTGTGTGGCCTAGTTTGTATTGCTTTTATAAACTTTCTAAACAGGTAGTAAAAACAAATATCTCCATTCAAGTGTATTGAGATGTCTTAAAAAAGCAATAGAAACTAGGCCCTGTATATGGTTTTCATACAAAGATAACAGCTTTAACATTCTTTTCACACATAGCACTTAGTTTACAGTGGGTTGACCTGCACATAAAATACAGGGTGCATTGCTTTTTTGCATTTCTTCTTCAATAAACATCAAACTATACATGTCTGGTTTGAAGAGTATGGATTTATATTGTCACAAAATACTTATTATTTAACCCTTTAACGACCAGCGCCATACCCTGTACGCCACTGGTCGTTATGCCCTTAAGGACCCTGTACATCGCTGCAGTCCTGGGCTTCTCTCTGCCGCGATCTTGCTCAAAATAGTGAGGTCGTGCTATTTCTTCATGCCCCACGAGTGGGGCACTGCAGAAATAGATTTGCATAGTTACTGATGCAGAGAGTGTAAATCTGTGGCGCGCTCTGCATCGTACAGCGATGGAGCCGATCGTTGGTGGATGGGAGTGTATCGAGGGAGGCGGGTGGAGAGGAGGCGGGAGAAGGGCGGGAGTGGGTGGGACTGCTCGGCCTCGCTACAGGGAAGCCCAACATTTTTTTTAAAAACTGCTTCATTGAGGGTAAAGGAAGGAGGAGGGAGTAGGGGCAATGAGGGGGATCTCCTGTGTGATCTGTTAACAGAAAGGGATCTGGGAGGGGGAAGGGGTAGTGTATTGAGGGAGGGCAGCTACACTACAGAAAAAATGGGACTTTTTTTTTTTTTTAAATTGCAATTTTGCAGCAGACTGGGTACTGGCAGACAGCTGCCAGAACCTAAGATGGTGGCAAATAGGTAGAGGGGGGTGAGTTAGATAGATTTTTGGGGGGATCAGGGAGGATGGGGGGGTTAGGGGGAAATCTACACGGCAGCAAATATATTTTAAAAAAAAGGCTTTTGTTTTCATACTGGCAGACTTTCTGCCAGTACTTCAGATGGTGGTGACACTTGTAAGGTGGGGGAGGGAATAGAACAGTTTGAGGGGGTCAGGGAGGGATCAGGGGTGGGATGTGTCAGGGGAGAGGCTGATCTCTACACTAAAGCTAAAATTAACCCTACAAGCCACCTAATTAACCCCTTCACTGCTGGGCATAATACAAGTGTGGAACGCAGCGGAATTTAGCGGCCTTCTAATTACCAAAAAGCAATGCCAAAGCCATATATGTCTGCTATTTCTGAACAAAGACGATCCCAGAGAAGCATTTACAACCATTTGTGCAATAATTGCACAAGCTGTTTGTAAATAATTTCAGTGAGAAACCTAAAATTGTGAAAAAGTTAACGTTTTTTTTTTTTTATTTGATTGCATTTGGCAGTAAAATGTTGGCATGAAATATAACAAAATGGGCCTAGATCAATACTTTGGGTTGTCTGCTAAAAAAAATATATATAGTTTTGATAGGTAAATATAAAAAAGGCTCTATTTCTGTTTAAATTTAGTGATGGCAAAAATGTTAAAAATGCTCTGGTCTTTTAGGGAAGTTTTTGTCTGAAATGCCCGGTCCTTAAGGGGTTAAGTATGTGGTATATATTTTAGTATAATGCTTATAGTCAGTTTTACCTAATGTGTGTCACTTAAAGGGACAGTCAACTCCAAAAATGTAGTGTTTATAAAGCTAGATAATCCCTTTATTACCCAAGAACTGTATTACAAGGGGTAAGAATACTTCCCAAGTTCGGTGTGACGAGTGGGTGCAGCTCCAGAGTGAGATAAAGGGCTGTGTTCCTGATCGCAAAAGAAAGCTAGAAAACAAAAGAAGACACAGAGCGCTTCCCACTCTAAGTGTAACACCGTTTTAATGAAATAATAATCAAAGTGTGTGAATCACACGTACAAGATAAACAAAGTTAAAAAGCACTATCACCAAGTCCGAGTCCTTTACTTCTGATGTTGTGGGTGTGTTCTCCGTCACCCCGTCAGCTGTGTCCTCTGGAAAGCTTCCGGAGAGCCGCGAGGGGACTCGCCGTGTCGGGGGATACTCTGTAGTCAGCACCGGAGTTACAGTGTCCCGGGTAAGGTGCTAGTGTGAGCACAATGTTATCTATATGGCCCACATGGATTGGCAGTCTCTTGTTGTAAAAAAGCTAATAAAAAAGCATGAGATAAGAGGCTGTCTGTAATGGCTTAGAAACAAGCAGCAATTTAGAGGTTTAAATGCTATAAAGTATATTAATATAGCAGTGTTGGATATGCAAAGCTGGAAAATGGGTAGTAAAGGTATTATCTATCTTTTTAAACAATAACAATTTTGGTGATGACTGTCCCTTTAAATGTACACTAAACCCAAATTTTTTCTTTCATGATTCAGATAGAGCATGCAATTTTAAGCAACTTTCTAATTTATTCCTATTATTTTTTTTTTGTTCTCTTGCTATCTTTATTGAAAAAACAGGAATGTAAAACTTAAGAGCCGGCCCATTTTTGGTTGAGAACCTGGGTTATGCTTGCGTATTGGTTTGCTAAATGTAGCCACCAATAAGCAAGCGCTATCCAGGGTGCTGAACATAAAATGGGCTGGCTCCTAAGCTTTAAATTCCTGCTTTTTAAATAAAGATAGCAAGAGAATGAAGAAAAAGTGATAGTAGGAGTAAATTAGAAAGTTGCTTAAAATTGCATGCTCTATCTGAATCATTAAAGAAAAAAATTGGGTTTAGTGTCCCTTTAATGCTTTTTAAGAGTAAGAGAGTTTATTCTCAAATAAAAATACTCGATCAGTTTGTATATTTTCACCTTTTACTTTAATTTTGTGACCAATAATTTAACCATTGATCTAAACCCAAAAAACATTTTTTATCTATATTTTATTAAGATATTAGCAAAAATAAAAAATTTTTAACTATGTTATATATAGAAAATGTTGATTAAAATAGTAAAAATAGTATTATCAACGGCACACTTTAAGAAAAAAAGTTCATTTTTAATAATTTTTTTAAACTTTCATTTGATTTTTACATTAATCTATTTCAGTAATAAACCACCTACAATGTTCAATATTTAACCTACAATTTTAAAAAAATATGAACTCTCACAATTGCCTAAGACTGAAGGAAAAAATACATAGTTATATAGACTAGATTATTAGATACTGTAGCAATTATAATACAAATTTAAAGGATAGAATTTTATATTTAAAACATGAATAATTTAAATTCTCTGTGAATATATTAACCTTAACATGATCTTGAACTCTCTTTTTTCACTTGAAATAGCATTAGATAATTGTACGTTTAATATTAAGAAAAAAAAAATATTTCCACATGTATTCTCATCTCGTTATTTGTTTTGGTTATCTGAATATGTAAAGTTTAAACTATATGTAATAAAATGTTTTCGTATAGTCTTTATATTTAAAAAAAAAGTAAGGCAAACCTGATATGCATCAAAGTTTAAATATAAAGACTATCAAACCAAGTTATAATCATCATAAAAAGACTAACAATCACCTAGATTACGAGTTTGGCGTTATGAGTGAAAAAGCAGCGTTATGGCCCATAACGCTTCATTTTCCCTAACGCTGCTATTACGAGTCTTGTCGGTATAGGTGTACCGCACACCTTTTAGCCAGTCACGCAATGTCAGTACTGCACTTTTAAAAATGTCCTTTTTCAATGGGACTCCCATAGCGCCGGTATTACCAGTTTGCCTGGGAGGCTAAAAAGTGAGCGGTACACCCTATACCGACAAGATTCGGACCGCCATCTGAAAGTCAGTAGTTATGAGTTTTACTTTACAAAGCTGTAACATAAAACTCATAACTAAAGTGTTACAAAGTACACTAACACCCATAAACCTATTAACCCCTAAACCGAGGCCCTCCCGCATCGCAAACACTATAATATACTTATTAAACACTAATCTGCCGCTCTGGACATCGCCGCCACTATTAAAATTTATTAACCCCTATTCCTCTGCTCCCCAACCCTCCGTTCCCCAACATCATCGCCAATATAATAAACCTATTAACCCCTAAACCACTGCCCTCCCACATCGCAAACACTATTCAAATATTATTAACCTCTAATCTGCCGTCCGCCCACACCGCCGCTATAATAAACCTATTAACCCCTAAACTGCAAGCCCCCCACAACAAAATATATTTAAATGAACTATTAACCCCTAAACCTAACGACCCACTAACTTTATATTAAAATTACAAATTCCCTATCTTAAATTAAATTAAAACTTACCTGTCAAATTACAAAAAATAATTTTAAACTAACAATTAAACTAATATAATTATGAAACTACAATTAAAAAAACCTAAACTACACATTAAAAAAATCCTAACACTACTAATTACAAAAAACTAATACAAGAAAAATATAACTAAATTACAAAAAATAAAAAAATAAAAATTACGAAAAATAAGAAACAAATTATCAAAAATAAAAAGGAATTAAACATAATCTAATAGCTTTATCAAAATAAAAAAGACCCCCAAAATAAAAAAAAAACCTAGCCTACAATAAGCTAACAATATCCCTTAAAGGGCCATTTGTGGGGCATTGCCCCAAAGATATCAGCTCTTTTACCTGTAAAAAAAATACAAACACCCCCCCAAAACCTAAGCTAAAATAAAGACCCGTCCAAAAAACCATTTAACACTAACCCCCGACGATCCACTTAGTTATTGAAGTCCCGCTTGAAGGATCCATCCAGCCGGCGAAGTCCTCATCCAGGCGGCCTCTTCGATCTTCATCCAGCCGGCGAAATCCTCATCCAGGTGGCAAGAAGTCTTTATCCAGATGGAAGATAAACAAGGGGCGCCAACATAGTGTGAATCGTTAAAACAACAAATATAAAAGTGATGTGCAAAAAAACTACTCACAAGGAAAGTGGCACCTTAAATGAATAAGGTGCGATAAAGCAGGCTGACATTCAAATTCCAGCAGTCAGTACGCTGGAGGTCTCACCCAGAGGACCTGTGGAATCCAGATAGGCGTCTAGAAAGTAGCACCCACGTTTTTTAGGGCCAATGGCCGGACCAGGTGAGCTGCAAGCTGATAGGTGTTCTCCTGCTGCACTCACGCCACCGAGACTTTTCTCCAAAACTGACAGTGTCAGTGTATGAAAGGTTCCGTGGTAAAAGTCCTGTTTCAAAAACAAGTGGATCGTGGAAAGAAGCAAAAATACCGGGTCGTGGTATAAAACAAACAGTATTTATTTTGCAACGCGTTTCTCAGTCTATTCCAGACTGTTTCATCAGGCATAATCATAGTTAACAATAGAGATCTATTTAAACCCACAGTGACCCGGAATTGAAACAAAAGGTCAACTCTATTAACAATGTTGCAATTGCAAAAACATTTAACTTTTGATACATTGTATAAATTGGTTTGAACAATTGTGATAACACTTAAATAAAAAGTATATAAAAAAATCCTATTCGCAATTACCAAATATATCTGGAAAAAAATATATCATAGTGAACTGGACATATATTAACATGTGTGTATATGTATATCTCATCTCCTGGTTGGATTCGAACCCAGGACCTAATGTGTGCTAGGCAATGGAAAAATCAAAAGGCTACCTTTATGTCTTGTTTAAATTTCTTGCAAAAAGGTTTAGTATTGATACAAAATATATAAATTGATCTACATGTCTCACAATGTCTAGAAGATAATCTTATTTGGTCTTTTTAATAAATGAATTTTTAAAACCAAACTAAAAGGAATTTTCTTATAAATATAAAACTAAAAAAGAAATGTTTGTGACAAATGCTTACTATAAATAAGTGACATATAAAAATTATAAAAAATGATAAAAAATATATATGTGTATATATATATTTTATTTTATGGCTCCACTGGACTCGAACTTGGGACCTTCTGTATGTTAAGCGAGCATGAAATTGATAAGGCTATTTATCCAGATGGCATCTTCTATCTTCATCCATCCGACGCGGAGCGGGTTCATCCTGAAGACATCCGGCACGGAGCATTCTCTTCATACGGTCTCCGCCGTACACTGGAACTTCAATGCAAGTGACTGAAAGATTTCTATCAGCCAATAGGAATTAAAGCTGCTAAAATACTATTGGCTGTTCCAATCAGCCAATAGGATTGAGCTCTCATCCTATTGGCTGTTCCATTCAGCCAATAGGATTGAACTCTCATTCTATTGCCTGATTGGAAAAGCCAATAGGATGAGAGCTCAATCCTATTGGCTGATTGGAACAGCCAATAGGATTTTAGCAGCTTTAATTCCTATTGGCTGATAGAAATCTTTCAGCCAATAGGAATGCAAGGGACACCATCTTTGATGGCATCACTTGCATTAACGTTCCAGTGTATGGTGGAGACCGTATGATGAGGATGCTCCTCGCCGGATGTCTTCAGGATGGACCTGCTCCACGCCGGATGGATGAAGATAAAAGATGCCGTCTGGATGAAGACTTCTTGCCGCCTGGATGAGGACTTCGCTGGCTGGATGGATCCTTCAAGCGGGACTTCAATAACTGTAAGTGGATCGTCGGGGGTTAGTGTTTTTTAGGGGGGTTTTTAAGGGTTTTTTGGGTGGGTTTTTACTTTAGCTTAGGGTTTGGGCTTTTCATAAAAGAGCTGATTTATTGCCCTCTTCAGGGCATGGCAAAAGAGCTAAATGCCCATACAAATACAATTTTCAGGGCAATGTTTAGCTTAGGTTATCTTAGATAATTATTTTATTTGGGGGGGTTGGTTGGGTGGGTGGTGGGTTTTACTGTTGAGGGGGGGGTGTTTGTTTGTTTTTTACAGGTAAAAGAGCTAATATCTTTGGGGCAATGCCCCACAAAAGGCCCTTTTAAGGACTATTGGTAGTTTATTGTAGGCTAGGGTTTTTTTATTTGGGGGGGGGGGCTTTTTTTTATTTTGATAGGGCTATTAGATTAGGTGTAATTTGTTTTTATTTTTGATAATTTGTTTCTTATTTTTTGTAAGTTTTTTTGTAATTTATTCATTTTCATTTTAGTAATTTTAGTGTTTGTTTTGTTTAATGTTAGGTTTTAGTGTAAGGCAGGTTAGGTTTTATTTCACAGATAAGTTTGTATTTATTTTAACTAGTCTACCTAGTTAAAATAAATACAAACTTACCTGTGAAATAAAAATAAAACCTAAGCTAGCTACAATATAACTATCAGTTATATTGCAGCTAGTTTAGGTTTTATTTCACAGTTATGTTAAAGTTAGGGGGTGTTAGACTTAGGGTTATGTTAGGGTTAGGTTTAGGGGTTAATATATTTATATAGTGGTAGTGATGTGGGAGGATAGAGGTTTAGGGGTTAATAGTATAATGTAGGGGGCGGCGATGTTAGGGGCAGCAGATTAGGGGTTAATAACTATATGTAGGGGGCGGCAATGTTAGGGGCAGCAGATTAGGGGTTAATAACTATATGTAGGTGGCGGCGATGTTTGGGACGGCAGATTAGGAGTGTTCAGACATGGGGTTTATGTTAGGGTGTTAGGTTTTTACATTAAATGTATTTTCCCCATAGACATCAATGGGGCTGCTTTATGGAGCTTTTCATTCCGCAATCGCAGGTGTTAGACTTCTTTTTGGCCGGCCCTCCCCATTGATGTCTATGGGGAAATCGTGCACGAGCACGTAACAGCATCGCTTGTTTTCGGTGTGGTATGGGGCTCAACGCCACCATATCACCCGCACAAGCCTGCTTTTTTTAAACTCGTAATACCAGCGCAATAGGGGTTTGAAATAACGCAGCTTTTGTGGTGGTCGTTAAAAACCCTATAGCGCTCATAACTCGTAATCTAGCCGAATGAAACTAAATGGCTGAAACAAACCTATTTAAACCAAAACAAACATTCTAATTAGTGCTACATTTTCAACAGTTTTGCACTATTTTTCTTAGTCCCAGAAAAGTTAAAGGGACAGTTTTCTCCCTTTAATTTGTTCCAAATTATCTATTTTACCTGCTGGAGTATATTGAATTATTTACAAGTAGCCAATTAACCCTTATTTCGGCATTTGAAATAGCTAATTTTGCCTGTGATTTCCCCACCTATACTGAAAGTTTTCGGACTTAAAGGACCAATAAATACAGTATATTTGCATAATTAACAAATGCATGATGAAAAGACAATGTGATAGCGCTTAGTCTAAACTTCAAATGAGCAGTAGATTTTTTTTCTGACAAATTTCAGTTATATCTATTTCCACTCCTCCTGTATCATGTGACAGCCATCAGCAAATCACAAATGTATATACGTATACAGTATTCTGTAAACTCTTGCACGTGCTCAGTAGGAGCTGGTGACTCAAAATGTATAAATATAAAAAGACTGCACATTTTGTTAATGGAAGTAAATCGGAAAGTTGTTTAAAATTGCATTCTCTATCTGAATCATGAAAATTAAATTTTGACTTGAGTATCTCTTTAAGTCCAAGTTATACACAGGCTATATAACCACAGCCAGCAGTAGAAATTACACTCCCAGTGGGGGGTAGAAGAGATAACTAATAAAATGATAATTTTCCATTGTTCTCTCTAAGTATTGTGGTTTAGTTTACAAACAGACACAAGAAAAGGAAGCAAGTGTGTGTACACAAAGTAATAAAATAAAGAGATTTGCATCTCACACACTTATAACATGCTCCAATCAAAACCAAATAAATAAAGATAATATCAAACAGCTGCGAACTGCCTGGGGAACCAGGGTAGGACACAATATCACAGACAAATGTGTAGAGCAGAGCTTTGTAGAGGTGAGGGGGGCTTCGCTCTCAAATGAAATTATGGAATCTCACACTAAACTGGTCCATAATGCATACATAACACCCAAAATGTTCCACAAGTGGAAGATAGATACATCGAGACTATGCCCGAAATGCTCAAACCCTAACCCAAACATATTACACATGATATGGAACTGCTCAAAGTTAACGAAATTTTGGGGCATGGCGCAGAGGTAGATGGAAAAATGTACAGGGGAAAAAAATCCACTTGTCAGATGAAATGGTGATATTCCTACACTCTCCAACAAAGGTTAGCCAACACACAGAGTTCATACATAACATAATATTACATGCCAGGAAACTCATTCTGAAGCAGTGGATGTCGCAGACACCACCAAGCTTAACACAACTCAAGGAAACAGTGAGAAAGCAAATGATATATGAGCAACTTGACTCGCAGGGGGACATAACACGCAGAACAAAAAAATTCATGGCTAAATGGAAACCCTTTATAAACACTCTGGACCTGGCACATCAAAAACAGATCATTTACCCATTCAAAGACGCTGAGTTTATACTGAATGCCCAACTACACAGGAAATGGAATATATTTACTTAGAAGCTCAGACACTATAACCAAAGCTTGATGTGTTGCAAAAATAGAGGCACAGTGAACCCTGGGGTGGCGCCCGGGGGGGGAGGACAGGAAATAGGTAAGCTCTGGGAAAAGAGAGGATAATTGATTCTTCTGACACACACATGTTGCAGTATGTTAGTATGATTATGTTGCAAAGATTAATAGGTTTGTGTCTTATATTATCTCCTTCAGCAAGGAAGGGAGGCGAGTTAGATACCAGGAGAGTGGGAGATGTTACGGAGGAGGGAGGAGAGTTAGAGAAAAAAAAAAAAAACTATGGTGCTATTGCAGTGATTATGTTTGATATGTATTGTATTCAAGTAGATTTGTTATGTAATTCACAATGCATGTCACTGTATATGGTACTGGAAAAATAAAGTATTTAAAAAAAAATAAAGAGATTTGATGCACCTGCAAGGCCAACAAATTTCAATAGGCTGTGGTTTCAAAGAACAAAACCAGCAATTTCATATAGACAAATAAACCTGAAAATGCAATTTCTCATATATTCTATACTCTGCGTATGGTATAGAATACTGGTATAACAAGTCACTGTAAATACATTAAGGGAAAAACAATATTACTGTATACTGGTATAGGTACTGGTATTACAAATCTCTGTAAATACA
>NC_069503.1:173658439-173678439 GCF_027579735.1 Bombina bombina | reverse complement strand
TGTATCTAAGCTTCTGCAGCCTGCCTCTTTGTCTCAGATCTTTTGACAGACATGCATTTCAGCCAATCAGTGCTGACTCATAAACAACTCCACGGCATGAGCACAATGTTATCTATATGGCACACATGAACTAACACCCTCTAGCTGTTCACAACTCTCAAATGCATTCAGATAAGAGGCAGCCTTTGAGGGCTTAGAAATTAGCATATGAGTCTACCTAGGTTTAGGTTTCAACTAAGAATACCAAGAGAACAAAGCAAATTAGATGATAAAAGTAAATTGGAAAGTTGTTAAAAATTATATGCATTATCTGAATCATAAAAGTTTAATTTGGACTTTACTGTCCCTTTAATATATATATATATATATATATATATATATATATATATATATATAGGGTTCGAGGAAGGGGTCACACAGACAGATATATATATATATATATATATATATATACATTCATACACACACCTTTGGTTCTTTCCCAGTCCTACCTCTTGTCATATACCACATCCTTTTAATTCTGCCATAAAACCTTTTTTTATCATGAAATCTTTGTATTAAAGGGATAGTGTTATTCTTTATATAGGTATTACTGAATGTTAACACAGGGGTGAAACATACAGGGGAGGGGAATAAGGGCACTGGGCTGAGGGGCCCAACTGATTTATCTTGCCCAGTGCCCAGCAAATGCTCACATTGTCCCTGATGCTTATTTTTTTTTTTCTTTAATATAATCTGCTTTTTTTCAGGAAATGCAAATTCCCCGCTCTGTTTTAGTTAGTTAAACCTTTTTGTATTTGTGTCTGAACAGTCATTATTATCATAATCACTACCACAAGAGCTTTTGTGTTTAAAATATCACAGAGTAAATTATATTGACAGGCAATTAAACTGTCTAATCTTAACAAATACCACCAAAGTCTAATTACCTGAGATTACTTAACAACTGACGCTGAAGGCCCTCAAATTATTAGAAGTAGATTCTGCAGTTCATGGTATAATATGTTTAATATGTGAGAAAATTAAACAGTATTACAAACAAGGGAACAGCATTTTCCGCAGGCAGTTCATTATATAACAAGTGTAGATCATAATGTACTCGAGAACATCCGTTTCTCCATAGAGGTGATGAGATATCAGTGTGACGACTGTACTGAGCTTGTGTGTGTATGGAAAATTCTGATATTAAAGGGACATTAAACACAATTTTTTTCTTTCATGATTCAGATAGAGAATACAATTTTAACCCCTTAATGACAACTGACGTACCAGGTACGTCATGCATTAACAAGCAGTTAATGACAATGGACGTACCTGGTACGTCAGTTGTCTAACAGAGTGCTGGAAGTGATCACAACCACTTCCAGCAGCTCTGAGGGTATTGCAGTGATGCCTCGATATGGAGGCATCCTGCAATACCCCTTTACAAGCTTCCGATGCAGAGAGAGCCACTCTGTGGCCCTCTCTGCACTGGTAGCGATGGTGCCGATGGTGCCGTTTGACCGGGTGGGAGGAGGGAGCGTGTGCGCACATGCGCGCGTGCACGACGCGCGTGCACGATGTGCGCGCATGCACGTGGACGCGTGTGCACGTGAACGCGCGTGCACATGCACGTGCACGCATTAGCCACACTGACACCAATGAAGTTAGGAAGGGGGAAAAAAAGTTAAAAAAAAAAAAATTCCATATAAAAGGATCTGGGAGGGGGAGGGGGTGGGGGTATTGTGGGGGGGCTGCTACACTACAGAAATAATTAAAAATAAAAGTTAAAAATAAAATTAAAATACTTTGGTTTGTGGGGCCAAACTGGGTACTGGCAGACAGCTGCCAGTACCCAAGATGGCGGTAATTAGGTAGGGGAGAGGTTTAGAGAGCTGGAGGGGGGGGATCAGGGAGGTTGGTGCTAAGGAAAGGGTTCATCACAACTAAAATATTTTATTATTTTTATTTAAAAAAAAAAAAAAACTCTTTTATTTAGTACTGGCAGACTTTCTGCCAGTACTTAAGATGGCGGGAACAATTGTGGGGTGGGGGAGGGAAGAGAGCTGTTTGGGAGGGATCAGGGGGTGGGATGTGTCAGGTGGGAGGCTGATCTCTAAAATTAACCCTGCAAGCTCCTTACAAGCTACCTAATTTAACCCCTTCACTGCTGGGCATAATTCCCGTGTGGTGCGCAGCAGCATTTAGCGGCCTTCTAATTACCAAAAAGCAACGCCAAAGCCATATAAGTCTGCTATTTCTGAACAAAGGGGATCCCAGAGAAGATTTTACAACAATTTCTGCCATAATAACACAAGCTGTTTGTAAATAATTTCAGTGAGAAACCTAAAATTGTGAAAAATGTAAAGTTTTTTTTTTATTTGCTCGCATTTGGCGGTGAAATGGTGGCATAAAATATACCAAAATGGGCCTAGATCAATACTTGGGGTTGTCTACTACACTACACTAAAGCTAAAATTAACACTACAAGTTCCCTACAAGCTCCCTAATTAACCCCTTCACTCCTGGACATAAAACACGTGTGGTGCGCAGCGGCATTTAGCGGCCTTCTAATTACCAAAACGCAACCACAAAGCCATATAAGTCTGTTATTTCTGAAAAAGGGGATCCCAGAGAAGAATTTACAACCATTTGTGCCATAATTGCAGAAGCTGTTTATAAATAATTTCAGTGGGAAACCTAAAGTTTGTGACAAAATTTGTGAAAAAGTGAACTTTTTTTTTTTTTTTATCGCATTTGGCGGTGAAATGGTGGCATGAAATATACCAAAATGGGCCTAGATCAATACTTTGGGATGTCTTCTAAAACAAAATATATACATGTCAAGGGATATTCAGGTATTCCTGACAGATATCAGGGTTCCAAAGTAACTAGCGCTAATTTTGAAAAAAAGTGGTTTGGAAATAGTAAAGTGCTACTTGTATTTATTGCCCCATAAATTGCAAAAAAAGCAAAGAACGTGCAAACATTGGGTATTTCTAAACTCAGGACAAAATTTATAAACTATTTAGCATCAGTGTTTTTTGGTGATTGTAGATGTGTAACAGATTTTGGGGGTCAAAGTTAGAAAAAGTGTGTTTTTTTCCATTTTTTCCTCATATTTTATCATTTTTTTTTAGTAAATTATAAGATATGATGAAAATAATGGTATCTTTAGAAAGTCCATTTAATGGCGAGAAAAACGGTATATAATATGTGTGGGTACAGTAAATAAGTAAGAGGAAAATTACAGCTAAACGCAAACACTGCAGAAATGTAAAAATAGCCATTGTCATTAAGGGTAAGAAAATTGAAAAATGGTCTGGTTATTAAGGGGTTAAACAACATTCCAATTTACATATATTATCTAATTTACTTTGTTCTCTAGATATCCTTTGTTGAAGAAATAGCAGTGCACATGGTTGAGCCAATCACATGAGGCATCTACGTGCAGCCACCAATCAGCAGCTTCTGAGCCTCTCTAGAGCAAAGGATATCAAGAGAATGAAGCAAATTAGATAATAGACGTAAACTAGAAAGTTGCTTATACTTGCATGCTCTTTCTAAATCACAAAGGAAAAAAATTGGGTTTCATGTCCCTTTAAAAGTACAGTAAGCTCAAAATTACATTTTCATGATTAAAATAGAGAGTGCAATTTTATCCAACTTTCCAATATACTTCTATTTTTAAATTGCTTTGTTCTCTTGGTATCCTAGGTAGGATTATAAGAGCTCAGAGGTGTTGACATGTCAAGCACTTTAATAGCAGCAGTGTTTGCAACAATGTTTAAAATTACCACAAACATTGTTGCAAACACTGATGACATAGGCCTAGTTTCCATTGATGTGGTGAGAGTTTGGAAACTGGTGGTTAAAAAAAAAATGTATAAAATCTCCCGAGACTTTAATGGAGATAAATGTTTTACCAGTTTCCACAATTTACCAACTCAGTGGAAACTAGGCCAAATAGTGCTAAATATACAATCACACTTCTAAACCTACATAGTATACTCTTTAAAGGGACAGTCTACACCAGAATTTTTATTGTTTAAAAAGATAGATAATCCCTTTATTACCCATCCCTAGTTTTGCATAACACTGTTATATTAATGTACTTTTTACCTATGTGATTACCTTGTATCTAAGCCTCTGTAGACTGCCCCCTTATTTCAGTTCTTTTGACAGACTTGCATTTTAGCCAATCAGTGCTGGTTCCTAGGTAACTCCATGGGCATGAGCACAATGGTATCTATATGGCACACATGAACTAACACCCTCTAGCCTTGAAAAACTCTCAAATGCATTCAGATAAGAGGTGGCCTTCAAGGGCTTATACATTTGCATATGAGCATACCTAGGATTAGCTTTCAACTAAGAATACCAAGAGAACAAAGCAAATTTGTTGCTAAAAGTAAATTGGAAAATCGTTTAAAATTACCTGCCCTATCTGAATCATGAAAGTTTATTTTGGACTTGACTGCCCTTTTAACAAAGGATCCCAATAGGAAATAGCTAATTTGCTAACAGAAGCAAAATGAAAAGGTGCATGCACTATCTGAACCATGAAAGTTTAATTTAAGACTGCCCCTTTAAATTGTGTATGTTCTCTTCTGTAACTACAAAAGCAGGGTTACATTAGCACTACATATCACTAAAAAGATGTTTTAACCCCCATTTCCATTCTTGCTTTAAAGTCTAGTAAAAATGTACTTTGTTCTCTTGGTATTCTCAGTTGAAAGTTAAACCTAGGTAGGCTCATATGCTAATTTCACCTCTTATCTGAATGCATTTCGCAGCTAGATGACGTTAGTTCATGTGTGCCATATAATTTACATTGTGCTCACGCCCGTGGAGTTACTTATGAGAGGGGGCAGATTGGCTAAAATGCAAGTTTGTCAAAATAACTAATATAAGGGGGCAGTCTGCAGAGGCTTAGATACAAGGAAATCACAGAGGTAAAAAGTATATTAATATAATATGCAAAAACTAGGGAATGGATAAGAAAGGGATTATCTATATTTTTAAACAATAACAATTCTGGAGTACACTGTACCTTTAAGGGGGATATTAAACCATGCTCCTTTTGTAAAAACAAATAAGTTAAATCAAAGTAAACATAAAAAAGAAACAGATTGTGTAAAAAAAAAGCTACTAGTTTTCTTGTAAAATTAGCTCTTAGAATTTCTCACTGTAGCCCATGCCATCAATGTGATAAGAGTGAAACATTTTTGAAAATTAAAGGACCATCTTGAAGTTTATATTTTCTATGTACAGTACAACTCCAAAAATCCGGACTCCAGAAATCCGGACAACCTGAGAATCCGGACTCTGGAGTGATTACAACTTCCGGGTGTTGGTTTGTCACTGTGCATGTGCAAATTGGCATTCAGAGCTGCAACAAGCGACGGCACACGAAGGCAGTGAGAAATCTGAGCTCCACAACTGTGCACTACAGTTTGCCATACATGACCGGTACCTGTGCAGGTATTTACCATCTTTACACTGCACAGTACTGTTATACCTTTATATACTGTACTATATTGTACAGTAGTGTACTGTACCAATGTTTCCTAAAGTGGATAAGGGTTCTAAACAGAAGCAGAGGAGAAACACTCTGAAATCACTGGGCAAAGCAGAAGCACCATCCACAAGCGGTTCACCGGGCGCAGCAGATGCTAGCGCTCCGTGAACAAGCAGTTCAGCATGTGCCAAAGAAATACCTGTAACGGAAAGGAATGTACATATGCAGGTGCAGTACTCTATTTTAATAAACAAGGTGATCTGTACAGTATTTATTTATAATAAAAAACATTAGCACGTCTTCTTTTTTATTTACAGGTATTTTATCAGCAATGTCCGAGAATACGGAAAATCCAAAAATACGGACCAGGCAAATCCCCAAGCAGTCCGGATTTTTGGAGTTGTACTGTAGTTTAAAATGTGCAGAACAACTGTAACACTTTCACTCCCTATTATGTGAGCTAAACTGAAGCGAAAGGTACAGCTGTCAAAAAGCAGATCTGTGAAAATGAACTGCTCCTATCACAAGATGCAACAATACGTGTGCTACAAGATGGCGGCTCCCAGTATAAAATGCAGAGCTTTACCAACAAGATTCTGTTATGAGTTAAAGTAAGAGAACAGCGTTAAAGAGAGCTGCAGGTACAGAATGATAAACAATAGCAGGGTAAGTATGAACCATCCTACTGTAGTTATTCTGCCAGTTCTGACCATGAGCAAATCTGACTCTCTGTATATCTAGTTTATTCACTTAAAGGACCAGTAAACACAGCAGATTTGCATAATCAACAAATGCAAGATAACAAGACAATACAGTAGCATTTACTCTGAATTTCAAATGAGTAGTAGATTCTTTTCTAACACATTTTAAAGTTATGTATATTTCCACTCCCCCTGTACCATGTGATAGCAATCAGCCAATCACAAATGCATATACGTATAGTCTGAGTTTTTGCACATGCTCAGTAGGAGCTGGTGACTCAAAAAAAGTGTAAATATAAAAGACTGTGCATATTTTTTTTAATGGAAGTAAAGTGGAAAGTTGTTTAAAATTGCATGCTCTATCTGAATCATGAAAATTTAATAAAGCCTGAGTGTCCCTTTAATACTAAACCAACTCTGACATCATGCTAGATAGGTTTTCTTGTAAAGACCACAGCCTCCTTGTAGAGCTGTGACGGGAAGTAATGGACACTGCACAAATAAAGCTTTTGCAATATAAATAAAAGGTAAAATCCATTCCATTTTTTATTACAACAATGAAAAAACACTGTTTAATATCCATTTAAACTTCCATACAGCTGGTTTTGTCATGAAATAATTATTTCATTTCTGGCATTGTATGGGTTAATTTGTAATTTATGTAATTAATTTATATATCTGGTGGGTCACATTGGGCTAGATTCATAGACGCCCATTGTCTATGGTCTCTTTGTTAAGGGGAGATCATGTCTGAAATTCATTGAACTTCACTTCATCCATCTTTCTCAGCCTATGGCCATTGGGTGTTTCTGCAATTAACATGTAAACAATACATATTTCGGAGCTTTGGGATAGTGAGGTCAGACAAGCTTTACCTCTAGAATATAAGTGATAAGAATAGCATTAATAACGCACAAGTAATGATTAAAAATCCCTGTAGCACCCATAATTCACACCTCAACCAGGAAGATGAGGTCCAAAATAACCAAAATAATCTAAACACACCAAGCTTATCTTGTTTCAAGTTCTTTTTTTTAATTCTGGTTCTTGTAATTGATGATCTACACTGATTGCTCATACCTAATGTTCAGGTGGATAAGCCTTTCTTGTCCAAACTTGGATAGGTTTAATAGATTAGAGACTTGCCATTTGGCGTAGAGATTGCATGTGGCTCAATCCATAAGCTTTACTACTGTGTAGCTCAACCTGTCAACCAACAATACCTGTCTCTTTTCTCCTTCAATAAAATCTGCTTGGAACACAAAAATCAGTGAATGAATCTTCTCATACTAGTCCTTCTGAGCATGGAATATAGAGTGGATCCTTTCCACAAGCCTTTCTTTCTGGATCAAAATGTTCCTCTGCTCTGCTCTCACAAGGTGGAGGCTTATATTCGGTGGAGTATTTTGTTTTCGTGCTGCCCTAGGAACTGGGAAACCTGCTGCCCCATAAAACCTTGCCCTCAACTGTTTTAGCCCAAATTTACCAACTATACTTTTCACAACTGGAGGCCAGGGAAATGTTGAAGGACATGTACGACCCAGGGTATTAATGATTTGTAATAAAGAAACTACACATGGGATACATTTCGACTCTTAAAAGGTATAATTAAAAAAAATGGAAGAAAGAAGCAACTTGTATGTGTCAGTTCCTTTCCATCCATCATTGCCCTTTAAAAAAAGCTTCTTAGGGAAACATGTCAGGGGAGTGGGTTGGGGGATGCATGGGGTCCTCTGTTTTTTTAACTGTAATTGAGAAGTTGTGTCAAATGTGTATACTCACATCTTATTAGTATAATAATTGGAAGAAAGTGTTAAATACAACACCACACAATCTATAATATGTGAGATTTTGGTTCCTGTTAACGTACTACCAATCTACTTGACAATATTTAAATCATAAATGCCGGTATTGACTACAATATATGACCTTAGATATTTTGGATAGTTAAAGTGAATGTAAATTTTCATGACTTAGTGCCCAGTTTTTAAAAAAAACTATTAAAAACAGCAGGGCACAGTGGGCCGTGTCCGTGTTGTGTTCTGAGTAGGACGCATTTTCTGTAGGCTCCAAAAGAATCCCCAGTAATCCGCCGATTATTGGTTTTTTAACAGCAGGAACAAAGACATACTCACTGACAATTCTACAGATTGGGCATCTGGGACCAATCAGCCAATCGGATTGAACTTGAATCTGATTGGCTGATTGAATCAGCCAATCAGATTTTTCTACCTTAATTCCGATTGGCTGATAGAATCCTATCAGCCAATCAGAATTCGAGGGACGCCATCTTGGATGAAGTCACTTAAAGGTACCGTCATTCGTCGTTAGTCGTCGGGATGAAGAGGATGGATCCGCGTAGGCTCTTCTGAAGATGGCTCCGCTCCGCTCCGGATGGATGAAGATTGGAGACGCCGCCTGGATGATGACTTCTATCGGATCGAAGACCTCTTCAGCGCCGCCTGGATGATGACTTCATCGGATGGAAGATTTCTTCAGCGCCCCTTGGGAATGACTTCTGCCGCTCCGGATCTCCTCTTCAGTTCCATCGGTGCTCGGCTGAGTGAAGACGACTCAAGGTAGGATGATCTTCAGGGGGGTAGTCTAAGGTCATATATTGTAGTCAATACCGGCATTTATGATTTAAATATTGTCAAGTAGATTGGTAGTACGTTAACAGGAACCAAAATCTCACATATTATAGATTGTGTGGTGTTGTATTTAACACTTTCTTCCAATTATTATTTAAGGGGGGTTTGGGTTAGATTAGGGGTATGTGGGTGGTGGGTTTTAATGTTGGGGGGTTGTATTTTTCTTTTACAGGCAAAAGAGCTGTTTTATTTGGGGCATGCCCCACAAAAGGCCCTTTAAAGGGCTGGTAAGGCAAAAGAGCTGTTTACTTTTTAATGTAGAATAGGGTAGGGATTTTTTTTATTTTGGGGGGCTTTGTTATTTTATTAGGGGGCTTAGATTAGGTGTAAGTAGCTTAAAATTGTTGTAATATTTTTTAAATGTTTGTAACTTATTTTTTTTATTTTTTTGTAACTTAGTTTTTTTTATTTTTTGTACTTTAGTTAGTTTATTTAATTGTATTTAATTGTAGTTATTTGTAGGTAATTAATTTAATTAATTTAATGATAGTGTAGTGTTAGGTTTAATTGTAACTTAGGTTAGGATTTATTTTACAGGTAGTTTTGTATTTCTTTTAGCTAGGTAGTTATTAAATAGTTAATAACTATTTAATAACTATTCTAACTAGCTAAAATAAATACAAAGTTACCTGTAAAATAAATATAAATCCTAAAATAGCTACAATGTAATTATTAATTACATTGTAGCTATCTTAGGGTTTATTTTACAGGTAAGTATTTAGTTTTAAATAGGAATAATTTATTAAAGTATAGTGTAGTGTTAGGTGTAATTGTAACTTAGGTTAGTTTTTATTTTACAGGTAAATTTCTCTTTATTTTAGCTAGGTAGCTATTAAATAGTTAATAACTATTTAATAGCTATTGTACCTAGTTAAAATAAATTGAAAGTTGCCTGTAAAATAAAAATAAATCCTAAGATAGCTACAATATAATTATTATTTATATTGTAGCTATATTAGGGTTTATTTTAAAGTTAAGTATTTAGTTTTAAATAGGATTCATTTAGTTAATAAGATAAATATTATTTAGATGTATTTAATTAATATTTAAGTTAGGGGGTGTTAGGGTTAGGGTTAGACTTATGTTTAGGGGTTAATCATTTTATTAGAGTTGCGGCGGTGTAGGGGGGGCAGGATAGGGGTTAATAATTTTATTACAGTGGTGGCGGTGTAGGGGGGCAGGATAGGGGTTAATAAATGTATTCTAGGTGGCGGCGGTATAGGGGGGCAGGATAGGGGTTAGTAGGTATAATGTAGATGGCGGCGGTGTCCGGGAGCGGTGGTTTAGGGGTTAATACATTTATAAGAGTTGCGGCAGGGTCTAGAAGCGGCGGCTTAGGGGTTACTAACTTTATTTAGTTGCGGGGGGCTCCGGGGGTACCGGTATAGGGGGTTAACATGTTTAATATAGTTGCGGCAGGCTCCGGGAGCGGCGGTTTAGAGGGTAATACATTTATTTAGTTGGGCGGGGTAGGGGGGGCAGATTAGGGGTGTTTAGACTCGGGGTACTTGTTAGGGTGTTAGGTGCAGATGTTTCCCATAGAAATCAATGGGATGTCTAGCAGCAGCGAACATAAACTTTCGCTATGGTCAGACTCCCATTGATTCCTATGGGATCTGCCGCCTCCAGGGCGGCGGTTTGAAAACCAGGTACGCTGGGCCGGAAAAGTGCAGAGCGTACCTGCTAGTTTTTTGATAACTAGCAAAAGTAGTCAGATTGTGCCGAACTTGTGCGCGGAACATCTGGAGTGACGTAAGAATCGATCTGTGTCGGACTGAGTCCGGCGGATCGAAGCTTACGTCACTAAATTCTACTTTTGACGGTATCTAGGGCTTGATAACTAAGGCGAATCAGCCTCGCCACAAATACGCTGCGGAATTCCAGCGTATTTGAGGTTGACGGCTTGATAACTACCCCCCTATGTGTGCTTTTAAACATATTTAAGACGCACACAAAAATAAATTAATATTGACCATCTAGACATCCGAAAGATAGGTTTTCAAATACGTAAATCGTATTGATTTCTTTTGGATAAAATTGAATTACTAAGGCAGCCTTATTAATACACGTTCAAATATAACATTTACATCTTTATTTGGAAATGGAGAAATAAAAAACAGAGGGGCGCCTCATGTGTGGTATAGTCTGATTGAAGACATAAGAAAAAGCAACAAAATAGCCAAATGAGTACTCACATACTCCACGAACACACAATTCAGATGGTAGTTATTGATAACCCTAAAAGACAATTTAAAACTTAAACACAATTTAAAACTTAAACAAACTAATGTTATCTTATGAGGTGAAAAATATATCAATATAAGGTTATATAAATCCCTTTTGGAGTAGACAGGAAAGAAAATGTCTCTTTTTACAAATAAGTTGATAGCTGAGCGGCGGCTGCCTCCTCTCAACCGGAGGATCCAGGCAAGAACTAGGAGAAATAAAAAACAGAGGGGCGCCTCATGTGTGGTATAGTCTGATTGAAGACATAAGAAAAAGCAACAGAATAGCCAAATGAGTACTCACATACTCCACGAGCACACTCATGTGCTGGTAGGGGCAGGCTGTAGATTTAGATGGGTGTGACAGCTCACCCTTTCAAGGATACTTCCAATACTGTAGTTCTGCAACAGGTGTAAAACAAACAGAGAGCACTATATGTGCAGACCATTAAGGATGATACATAGAAATGTGCTTTATAGTATAAAGTGGGTACTCACATACTCCCAAAGCACACCAATGTGCTGGTAGATACAGGCTGCAGATTCAGGCAGGTGTGGCAGCTCACCCAAACAAACAATCTTTTGGTATTGATGCAGTGAAAACAAAGGCAGGTTTAATGCTTCTCAGTAGCTGTGCACTTAGTAGTGATTGCAGGCAGATGGTAGGAAATGAGATCCACTCCAAAAGTAAAAATTTGCAAATATTTATTAAAAACAAAAATTTAAAAACAACACCAGGGTTGTTATACAAAGTGGATTATAGGGTCACCCAGTTGGCCCCAATGATTGCAACGCGTTTCTCGGTTGGCAAACCGTTTCATCAGGCATATCATAATCATTCCTACCTCTGCCTTTTATACCCTACAAACAAACAATTGTGTCCATTCTAAGAGGTGTGTTCCTAATTGATTCTCACCTGTGTGAGCTATCAGGTGTCTCTGAGGCTAATTGGTTGTTCACTAGAAAAAATATACTTTGCAACTAAAAAATTGACTTTGCAAAATAAAAAATTTAAATATTCACCCTTTTGTGTATACCAAGTTGTGCATTCATGTGTTACATATAGAAGAAAAGAAAGAAAGAAAGAAAAAAAAAAAAAGGATTGGTTGTAGTACTGAGTATGTTATCTATGTCCTCACCTGCAGATGTGGCCTGCAATATTTGGGCCGCACTTGCAGGAGGATACGTACCAGATGGAGTGAGCATTTAAGAAACATAAAAAAACAATCACTTAAACATAGCATATCACGCCACAGCACTGTTCAGCATCAAGGACACCATCATACTTTTTGCATCACTCCACTGGAATTCATCCCTTCCAAAATGGGAACCAATAGATATACTCGTTTGCGCCAGAGGGAGACATACTGGATCTTCAAGTTCCAGTCTTTGTTTCCCTCTGGCCTTAACGAAGTATTAGATTTGGCAGCCTTTTAGAAGGCACCACCATCTTCTATTATTCAGCTATCCGGTCATATATCACCCCCCTTATCTTATCCTTAAGAGTATGGGTCGTAACATTATCCACCCTTAGATCCAATTAGCACTATTCTCTATCCATCAATTAGTTTTAATATATTAGTGACCCTCCATTAGGGCCTTTGTAATCATAACTTACATTACACTACATTCTATAATCTTCAAAAGAATGTAGTGTAGTGTAGAACTGTGTTTTTTTGCAGTTCTGAGCAAAATTGGCTTTGTTAAGCACATAGACATACACACACACACATAGGATTTGCTCTTATTTCTTTTTTCTTTTCATCTTTTTTTCTTTTAGGCCCATATCAATGGTCATATATTAATATTAATGTCACCTTTTTAGGGCACTAACTCTACAGAAGACGACACTACTTACAGTATTATCACAGTTCCACTTCCACCTTTTTTTTTTTTTTTTTTTTTTTTTTTTTTCTTCTTTCACATTGCTGCACAAGTGACTATTTAAAGACTTCTGACTAAACTGCTCACGTTCTATATCCCACAATAGGACAAGATCGCGCATTTGCTGTCCAACCTACTAAAAATATTATAACATACTAAGAAGTTTATATTCAGTTTGTTATTGAAATAAAAATGCCAAAAAAACACATATAGACAGCAGCCTTTTATGCAGCTGTCCTTTGCGATTTTTCTGTGTGCATTAGCTGAAAAGGGATTGCCATATTATTGATTGGTAACATAACTGGAATATATTTATTATTTTACTACACATTTCTTCTTTCTTTCTCTTTTTCTACATGTAATACATGAATGCACAACTTGGTATACACAAAAGGGTGAATATTATAACATACTAAGAAGTTTATATTCAGTTTGTTATTGAAATAAAAATGCCAAAAAAAACACATATAGACAGCAGCCTTTTATGCAGCTGCCCTTTGCGATTTTTCTGTGTGCATTAGCAGAAAAGGGACTGCCATATTATTGATTGGTAACATAACTGGGATATATTTATTATTTTATTACACTTTTTTTTTTTTTTTCTTTCTTTTCTTCTATATGTAACACATGAATGCACAACTTGGTATACACAAAAGGGTGAATATTTAATTTTTTTATTTTGCAAAGTCAATTTTTTAGTTGCAAAGTATATTTTTTCTAGTGAACAACCAATTAGCCTCAGAGACACCTGATAGCTCACACAGGTGAGAATCAATTAGGAACACACCTCTTAGAATGGACACAATTGTTTGTTTGTAGGGTATAAAAGGCAGAGGTAGGAATGATTATGATATGCCTGATGAAACGGTTTGCCAACCGAGAAACGCGTTGCAATCATTGGGGCCAACTGGGTGACCCTATAATCCACTTTGTATAACAACCCTGGTGTTGTTTTTAAATTTTTGTTTTTAATAAATATTTGCAAATTTTTACTTTTGGAGTGGATCTCATTTCCTACCATCTGCCTGCAATCACTACTAAGTGCACAGCTACTGAGAAGCATTAAACCTGCCTTTGTTTTCACTGCATCAATACCAAAAGATTGTTTGTTTGGGTGAGCTGCCACACCTGCCTGAATCTGCAGCCTGTATCTACCAGCACATTGGTGTGCTTTGGGAGTATGTGAGTACCCACTTTATACTATAAAGCACATTTCTATGTATCATCCTTAATGGTCTGCACATATAGTGCTCTCTGTTTGTTTTACACCTGTTGCAGAACTACAGTATTGGAAGTATCCTTGAAAGGGTGAGCTGTCACACCCATCTAAATCTACAGCCTGCCCCTACCAGCACATGAGTGTGCTCGTGGAGTATGTGAGTACTCATTTGGCTATTCTGTTGCTTTTTCTTATGTCTTCAATCAGACTATACCACACATGAGGCGCCCCTCTGTTTTTTATTTCTCCTAGTTCTTGCCTGGATCCTCCGGTTGAGAGGAGGCAGCCGCCGTTCAGCTATCAACTTATTTGTAAAAAGAGACATTTTCTTTCCTGTATACTCCAAAAGGGATTTATATAACCTTATATTGATATATTTTTCACCTCATAAGATAACATTAGTTTGTTTAAGTTTTAAATTGTGTTTAAGTTTTAAATTGTCTTTTAGGGTTATCAATAACTACCATCTGAATTGTATACCATTCTGCGCCCCCTCCACTGTGATTTTATCACGCATTAGATTTATTTGGAAATGTGCTAATATCTCTTATTTGTTTAATTTTTGAAATATACAGAGTCTGAGGCCGGTGAGGAGGAAACACAGCAGGAACATGTTCCTCTTTCACCCAAGTATGAGAGTGGTGCAGAAGGTGACAAGCCACCTCGGAGAGAACAGGAGGATACCCCTGCAGAAGATATCCCTGCAGCAGATACCCCTGCAGAAGATACCCCTGTAGCAGCTCCCCATGCAGCAGCTCCCCCTAACAAAGCATCCCCCCCCCCACAATGTTAGAGGTGGAGCTGATGAGGGTCTTCCTAAATACAGGACTCCGGAGGGCCCAAGAGTCACACACACAGTTTATGACCAAATCAGTGAACACCTTGATAGAAGGACAAACAAATATGTTAAATGTTCTAAATAACATATTCCAGGTCCTCCAGGAGGTGGCAAGCAGACCATATCCAGAAATGGGAAGACCACAAAAGCCTGGACCATCAGCTCCTGTCCCATCAGCTCCTGTGCCTCCTCCATCATCTCCTCCTGCTCATTCATCTCCTCCTTTGCCTCGTCATTCCCCAATCACTCACAGTACTCCTCCTCCCCCTCTTCCCCAACCATCTCCAATGAGGACACGTCTGAGGAGGCATTTGACCACTCCAGAGTCTCACTGTCGTGGGAAGAAGGGAAGGAGGAAGAAGTAATTATGTTTATATATTATTGTTTTTAATTTGAAGTTAATGTGTAAAGGATAATTATGTGATGATGTTGTCTTCTTACACTAGTGGAGCACACTCTGTATTCAATAGACTTCTATGGGACTGAGTCCATGGAGGCAGATTGCTTGCAGAGTGTGTTTTACAAGTGTGTTGAGACAACATCATCACATGCTGTCCTTGTTGATTAGATTGATTTGTTTTTGTGATGTGATGTCCAAACATATTCTCCTAATACAGACCAATGCCCATTACAATTATACATGATGGCATATCACTGTGTTGATGCAAACAACATAGCTTAAACAAGAAAATATGCTAACATATACTAATCCTTATGGCTTATTGGTATATCTACATGTGCTTGTTAAATAAAGCAAATATTTTATTTTTTTAAAAAGCCTGTATGTCATATTTCTTTCGATGTTTTGACAACATTGAATAAGTAAAATAAAGTGTATTTTTGGAAAGCTAGCTTAAAGTGTTTTACTTATTTTGGAAATAGATTTCATTTAAAGGTGCATGAAAGCCGAGAATTCTCTTTCATGATTTTGACAGAGCATAACATTTTAAACAACTTTCATATTTACTTATATTATTTAATTTGCTTCATTATCTTGTTATCCTTTGCTGAAAGGTTTATCTAGGAAAGCTCAGGAGCAGCAAAGAACCTAGCTTGGTGAATGCATATTGAAAAATAACTTCAAATACAGATGCGCATTGCGCATGTTTCGAAAATTACAATGTATACAATTAAACACAACACATAAATTATTTGTTAATTTGAAAATATTGTTGACAAATATATTTAACAAGATGGAGTATATTCATAGCAGAACATTTATGGATTATCACTTGCCTCAAAATATATTGGGGATCAACAACACATTGACTTCATTAGTTTCTTCAAAAAGACAGCCATCAATCAAAAAAATTTAGATCTTTTATTATCTATGTTTCAACAATGTAAAAGATTGACACAATCTATAAACTCAGAAAATCATGTTTTTAAACTTGTGTTCTCATTCGCCAACATGGCGCATCCAATATCACTGAACAACGTGATCCAATCAAATTACATAATTTACACCTTTGCATGTGACGTCTTATGCAACATGGTGCATCCAATATCGCTGAACAACGTGATCCAATCAAATTACTGAATTTACACCTTTGCATGTGATGTCTTACGCAACATGGCACATCCAATATCGTGGAACAACGTGATCCAATCAAATTAGGGAATTTACACCTTTGCATGTCAATAACAATTGTATTTCGATTAAAAAAACTAGCATGGTCTATATAGTTAAATAGCAAGTGTGTCTGTTCTATGAAATTAACATTTTCACATAATGTAACACTAGGTTACATAATAATGTGAAAATGTGATATGTTAAATACAATCCATTGTTGTTTAAATATATATTTCATTAGAGTAGTAAGATAAGGAAATATTCAGTAAGCATCAAGGTTTAAGATACAAATAATCCTCCTATATACATCACGAAAATGTGTATTGTTTATACATTATATGTTACCTATAGAAATATATAGTTTGATAATTAAATATAATAAAACATCATAGAAAGAGATTATTCATCTAAAATATGTGTGAATTACGCACAGTGATTTTGTATGTTCTACTACTAAAATAAGATTTCGTAAAAATTGGAATATATGTGCTGTCAACATCCAGATTATAGTCTGCTTTAAATATATTATATGTGTACGTTGATTACAAAAAATAGATATAGATAGATATTAAAAAGTACCTTATAAATGCATATCCATAAAGAAAATAGTGTTGTCAGCATTAAGAATTATTAACATGAAATTACTTTTATTAGAAATGACATTAATTAATAAATAAATAATAAATATAACATTTAAATTAAAAGGTTCTTTTTATTATGATAAATATGATTTATGAAGGTCATAAAACATAATTAAATAATATAATAGGACAAATAAGTCAGAATGATAACACAGTCCCCTTTGGAGACATCTGACAAGGTGACATAGTGCATCACAGTCCTTGGAGGGAGTTGACAAGAGCAAACAAAGGCCAACACAGCCCCTTTAGAGCCATCTGACAAGGTGACATAGTGCATCACAGTCCTTTCAGGGAGTTGACAAGGGCAAACAAATGCCAACACAGCCCCTTTGGAACATCTGACAAGGTGACATAGTGCATCACAGTCCTTGGAGGGAGTTGACAAGGGCAAACAAAGGCCAACACAGCCCCTTTGGAGCCATCTGACAAGGTGACATAGTGCATCACAGTCCTTGGAAGGAGTTGACAAGGGCAAACAAAGGCCAACACAGCCCCTTTGGAGCCATCTGACAAGGTGACATAGTGCATCACAGTCCTTGGAGGGAGTTGACAAGGGCAAACAAAGGCCAACACAGCCCCTTTGGATGGACGGGGCAAGGTAGGGCATGTGGGGCCTGGGCAGGTGGGGAAGGTGGGGCCTGGGCAGTTGGGGCCTGGGCAGGTGGGGCAGGAGCAGGACAGGAAAGATGAGGAGAGCGGCGAAGGGCAGGTAAGACAGCTTTGGAAGGGCCAGGACGGAAATGGCGTGGAGAGCGTCGAAGGGGGCAGGGGGGGAGGTTGGAAAGGGGCAGGACGGTAATGATGGGAAGAGTGGCAAGGGGGGGCAGGAGGGGAGGTTCGGAAGCCGTGGCAGGGTGATGCCCAGAAGTGAATGGTCCATCTGAAATATATTATACAATTGTTTCAATACATATATTAAATAAAAATATATTATTTACATTTCAAATTTATATTCATCATTATTTGAAATATGTAATTTTTTTATTTTGCTCACAAATTAGACAAAGTCACAATAATGAATATGTTTATGTTTATTTATTAGTTCATTAAGGTGAGTGAAAAGAAAATGATGTCTTTCACAGATGTACTATTTGTTCAAATATTAGACATTCGATTCTTATCATATTCATCTATCGAACATTTTAAAATATTGATTGTCTCTGTTTCGAAAGTAATCCAGGCAGACAATTAACACTTTGAATAACAACTGGTGACAACGATAGGATAATACATGTGGGACATATAGATAACTTTGTGCAATGTACAGTAATGTTGTTGCTGACACAACACATATTGATCACAATGTAAGACATAAGATATATTTAAAACTATGTCATCATGGTGCTGTTAGAATATGGTTATATATAAAAGTAATCCTAAAGGGAAAGATGTTATTTAAATCACAGTATTGTTTCAGCAAAACAGTGTAATGGGTAATAAAGATATTTTGTATCTTTATATAAATACAATATCAATATTTGAGACTGTCCCTTTAAAGGAATAGTCTATTCCATATGTTAATGTAATGAATCACATAGAGCATGCAATTTAAATCTAATATTTAATTTACTCCTATCATCATGAATATTTAATTTTCTTGCTATCTTAATTATAAGAATAAAGAATCTAAGCATATGAGATGTGTCTTTTTATATTCAGCACCTGTGTACCAATTTCTGATTGTTGTCTAAATGTAGCCACCAACTGTCAAGCACTACCCAGGTGCTGAATCCAAAATGGCCCAGCCCCTAAGATTACATTCAACTAAAGATAGCAAGATTATGACGAATATCTTAGAATACTAATACATTATGATTTTGCTTACAATAGAATTCTATATCAGAATCATGATTTTTCATTTTAAATACACTTTACATTTAATTAGAGGATCCATGTTCATATAGATCAATGTCAATGTATTAGGCAATGTTATGTACAAATTTGTAAGCCAAGAGTGAAGTATAATGAGACATACCAGACTGGGACAAACCCGAGGTTGAGGGTCCAGCACCAACATCCAGGCCCTGGACTGGCCATGGGCCGCCGGTTACCTTAGCCCCGCCCACTAGTACTGCTGACTTAAAAAATTATTTGAGAACTTTTTTTGGTAAAATATTTATTAAATGTTTAATTTTTAAACTTCAGGGCCAACCTGGCCAGCCCATATACAAACAAACATGGGACCATTCGGATCGGCCACACAGGCTGCGGCACACTGCTTCCGGCCTGGCCCTGGGTCTGAGTGAGTGCACTGTTAGTGACGTCACAGTCACACACAGACCGTCGCCCTGCACGCGGCTGCACTACACTCATGCCGCGTGTCGAGGCCCGGGTCCACATGGTGTGTCAGTGGTTGGAGGCCGGAAAGATGCTGGCTGCCGCCGGGCCGGGTGGATCTGGAGTCTGGAGTGGTCCTGAGTCCTCTATAGGCTGAGGCTCCATCATCAGATTCATGGCATGCCGGGGGGCTAGCTAGTGAGCAGTGCCACTGCCAGTGATTGACGCCGCGACTCAGCAGGACAGGTGGCCGGCAGCAGGGGCAGGCAGGAGGTAGGTGAGGTCTGGAGGACCTTTTTTTTGGAGTTGATTTGATGATGTCACAGTAAATTAATGTATATTTTAGATAGTAACTAATACTAGTATTAGTAATTGTGACACAATTACTAATACTAGTATTAGTTACTATCTAAAATATACATTAATTTACTAGTACTAGGCCTGGGCCGGCCGCCTATGTACAGCAGCCTGCCAGATTGTAGAAAGGAGCC